>NC_091672.1:12396136-12699166 GCF_042453785.1 Malus domestica
AATGAAATATCGACATTGTAAAATGGTAGGCGGGTCATATAGTAGTAGTACACATTGAAAATGTGAATCTTTATGGTGGAATACTAACTTGTTAGAATGAGATTGTTGGGGTGATGATAATAGTTTCCTAAAAATATAAAGTAATGCTATAAACACCAATTTATTTGTAAACAAACGTTGTACTAGTTATATGACATCATTTTTAATGAGAAACACAATTAAAAAACAAAACAAAGGGATTGCAAGTGATAGATCTTGCTCTAGTGAAATTAGTCTTCTCTATCAACCCACTACATTTTATATTCAAACTTTTCATCTCTCATTAATATATATATATATATATATATATATATATAGCTTAAAGTAGTTATGTCGTTTGTGATAAGAAAAATATATATAAAACAAAAACTTCAACAGAATTTTCCATCACTCATATAAGAAGTTCGATTTTTTTTTTCCCAGTAAAAAGGACAAAGTAAATAAATCAATTGGAACCCATTTGCACCCCAAGATTTACGGATATATATAAAACCCTAAAGAGAAAAGAGTAAACCACCGAAAGTCTCCAACACTTTCATTTCACCACCACTCATATCATATATATCACTCATCTGCATAGCTATCACTTGGTCGGTCAAAAGCGAATTACAAAACAACAGAAACCGGTCACAGAGAGAGAGAGAGGACTCATCAGAACCACAAGAAAGAATCCGAATTCCTCGGGCACACACACAAACATGCAGCCCGCTGATCATCAAGGCCAAGAACTCTACCGATTTCTTGCCCAAAACGGCTTAATCAACGTGAATAATGATCATCAGTTATCAGCTATGCAAAGCTTTTGCAGCTCTTCTTCTAATAATTATAGTTATTACCCTCTGGAAGTGTCTGGGGTAAGTACTGAGCATGACGCCTCACCTCAAGATAGAGCCCTTGCTGCTCTCAAGAATCACAAGGAGGCCGAGAAGAGAAGGAGAGAGCGAATCAACTCCCATCTCGATAAGCTTCGAGGCCTTCTTCCTTGCAATTCCAAGGTACCTACCTATTTATGTACTCGATTATTAATCAAATTTGTTCTTATTTTTGTGGTAATATTTGTCAAATTTGTTTTTGGAAATCAATTAAATAACTGGTTATAATTGTGTCCTAATTAATTTTGTTTTAGTTTAACTTACTGTTGGTTTTGCGTTTGCAAGTTTGAATTTGAGCTTTGACGCCTCCTAATTTACTTTCCTTTGCCGCTGAGTCGATCCTTTCTCACTTCAACAATCATTTTTTCTCCTTTTGACTACTGTTTGGTTGGTGGGAAAAAAATGCTGGCGAGAAAAGAGAGTACTACTGGAACTCGAATCTACTTTATGTTGCTTATAACCAAGGAAGCAAAGATTTTGTGCTTACTGACTTAATATCCGATTTTTATTTGTACTAATTAATTTAGAAATTAATTCATTCATTCTGACGTACCCAACAACAACAACAATCCTATAAACTTGTTGTCATGAATAGCTTTTACATATGAGATTCTAAGGTCTGGGACCTATACAGTCTTTTGGTACATTCCGTTTCTGAAAAAGAAAAAGGGATCAATGGCGTTGTAGTCAGACACTGGTCTTTAGGGTAAAAATACTTATTTGGGAAAGCTGCTGAGCTTTTCACAACTAGGGTTCCTTATCTTTCTTCTTCTTCCTTTAATTATTTTTTATTCAAACAAAATTCTCAGACAGACAAAGCCTCCCTGTTAGCCAAGGTGGTCCAGAGAGTGAAAGAGCTGAAACAACAAACGTCAGAGATCGCAGAGCTGGAGACCTTCCCTTCTGAAACTGATGAAATCACTGTACTTTCTTCAAATGATTATACAAGCGATGGAAGAATTGTTTTCAAGGCCTCTTTGTGCTGCGAGGACCGCTCCGACCTCCTACCTGACCTAATTGAAATACTGAAATCCCTCCATTTGAGGACAATCAAAGCTGAAATTGCCACTCTTGGAGGAAGAATTCGCAACGTGCTTATCGTTGCCGCAGACCAAGATCACACGATTGAATCAGTCCATTTCTTGCAGAATGCGTTGAAGTCATTACTTGAACGCTCCAACTCTAGTGAAAGATCAAAAAGAAGACGGGTATTAGACCGCACATTAGTCCTGTAATTGGTACTAGTACTTTAAACTTTGAGATTCTATATATTTTCTTAATCTTAAGTATGTAATATTATTTTGGAATTAGTTGTGTGTGTTTGTTTGTATTTAATTCCCATGAGGAACATGAATGGGAAATTAAAGTAATCAATTGGGTTTAATTTGTTGATCATGAGTGGTTTAGGGTTTTGGATTTTGAAAGTACCCTTTTTGCGATTTGCATGCATGTGATATTTGTATTCATATATATGTAAGTTTGCAAAAGAGATATATTAATCAATTATAAGAATCTGACGAGTTTATGATCCTGAAGTAGATAGATACTAGTGCACCTAATGTTGAATACAGAGTCTATTGAGAGCAACTTCTATGACACGTATATTTGTGATGTTCATGTGTCAATGGTACAACGCAAAGTAGAGAAAAGCTTACACATGTTATTATATCAATGGCATGGAACACAACAACTGCAATGTACCTGTGACATGTAAGTTATTCTGTAGCATAAATACTTAATTATGTGAGTCTCCAAGCTCAAAAATGGAAATCATGTGAAAAATTATATATACCTTTTTTATTTTTCTGATTACTCTTTATCTTTTTTCATGTATCTATGAAAGTAGAGTATTAGCTAGCTCGCTCTGCTGCATGTAAGTCTTTCTGTAACATAAACGCTCATATGAGTCTCCAAGCTCAAAAATGGAAATCATGTAAAAAATTATATATACCTTTTTATATATCTGGTTATAACTCTGTCTTTTTCACGTATCTATTAAAGTAGAGTACTAGCTAGCTGTCTCTGCTGCATGTATATCTGAGCTAGCTGAGCTCCTCTGAAATCTGGATTCTGAACAAATATATATACACTGATTCTCAAGAAAGCATGAAAGAGGGTAAGTTATGAAATTCTTGGGACATATAGATTTGCAATGAGATATGATATGCTGAGACAGTGAGAAAGAGACAGTAAAAGACATGGTTTTGCAGCCCAAGAACTGAACTCTGTGCTTCCATTTCCAGCACAGCTGAAATCAAACTGCACCACTTAATTCAGATTAAAGAGTAAACTTTCTCACACCAATCAAGGCGGATCCCTAGCAATCTGCCTTAAGTTCTGAATTATCCACGCAAACTAATTTTTTTTTTATCTATTTAAAATATTATATTTAATCTGCTCCCATCCACAAACAACATGTAATAGGTAGATTCCACTATTTCTGTCCTCGTTTGAGTCAAGGACAAAGGGACCAAAGCATGCATTTTTTAATTACTCCAAAAAAATTTATGACTACTTTTTTATGTGTAAATTGCTTGATTATTCATTGTAGAGAAAAGAAAAGAAAAAATAGCTATGAATTTTTGTTTATGTATATTATGTAATCGCACGGCTTTATTATTGATTGGTTTTGGTTCCTTAATTTGCAAGGAAACAGCAGAAGTGATCAAAAGTTGCAAAGCTTTCATAATTAGTAGAATGGAAAAACGATGGAAGTGGACTCTACTCTAAACTCACTGCAATCTTTATGGCATTTGAAATAATTTTTGTTTAAATAGAGTTTATTTATTCGATGTCTGAGGCTCTGAGCTAGCTCCTTCTGACCATAAACCAAAAAATGCTCTCATTCGAAAAAGAAAAGTTAGTAGTTATCCGTGCAAGGTTTCAAGAGAGGGTTTTACTTTGGGAGAACTTTTTCCTACGACATTTTAGCCAACTCATCAATGTCATTTGAGTGAGCTTACGGGGCAGAAGTTTTTTTTTTTTTTTTTTTTTTTTTTAACAAAATATATTATCGAAAATCAAATCTTAGAACAAGTAAAGAAGAATACCACTAGATTATAGTACTGACTATGGGCAAAAGTTATGTAATTACTTATCTACATTTTAAAAAAAATTTATTTATAGGAAATAAACGCATTAAAACGAGAAACCACAGATACAATCACCGACCATTCATAGGAAGGAATACAATACTCCCAAAATGACTATTCCTAATCAGAAGTCCCTGTCTTACCTCGTATGTTAGCAGTTTTCAAAATTTTCACTAATTGACTTCAAATTACAAAAGAATTTTATGAAAAAGGATTTACCCTTTAAGAAAAAAGTGGGTATTAATTGGTATCCTTTAATTTGAATGATGATTTTGTTAGGCAATTATGAACACGCATAACATTCTACCTTGACAGTATAATAAAACGTCCACAATCTAAAGGCCAACGTAGCCTTTCTTGTAATTCCATATGATCTGAATGTCTTCACTAGTAATTCAATAATAGTCATTTAGTATTACGGTCAGGGATGACCTTGAGAATTTAAGGGCCCTGTGCAAAATTTAGACAGAGGCCCTTCATTTTCTAAAGGTGTTTTTTTATTTTATTTTATTATTTCTTAACTTTAAATTTTATTCAATAATGTTTTTGTGTAAATTTGTCTGCAAGTTTATAAGATGCAAAAAGTAGAAATTCCAAAGCAAAACCATAGGGAATCGAACCCCGCTCCTCGGTGAAAGGGTATGAAATCTAAAGCACTACCGCTTGCAAATAAGTTTGGCATTCTATTCCACATTTAACATATTTTATATGTATATGTGTACATGTAAAGAAATTTTGGGGCCCTTCTGAATCAGGAGCCTTGTGCAGTGGCACCTTTTGCACACCCTCAGGGCTGGCTCTGACTACGGTCTAACTGTATTTCTCTTCATTTGTAAGTGAGAGACCTTAGTTTTGATTCTCGTCAAAGGATAATTTGAACCACATTATTGCTAGCCCATTGTGAGGCTAAGCTCACCCCCCATCTCCCCCTTAGTGTAAATAATATCGTTTGTTCAAAAAAAATTGTTGTGAACGTCTTTTTACATGACCTTTTTTTAGTTTACATTAATTGTGATTAAACTAAAGTTCCTATTACACCAACATTGTATAGCCTTTAGTTTGACTTTCACACACTATATAAAACCCCAAACTTGGTGTTAAAATCGTAAAAATTCTTGGGACTCACTTTCTGTATCAAATGGACACTAAACCTAAATTTGTTTTAAAAAGAATTTGATTTTCAAACATTAAACAAAACAAACCCCAAATTTATTTTAAAACTCTAAAAATGTTTGGAGCTCCATTTCTCTACTTAATAAACACGAAAATTAAAATTAGTTTTGCAACTCAATTTCTATATCAATTTCTCTATCAATTTCAATCCCACTAAATTCGTTTTTCTCGTGACCAAATACTCAGAAATAAAATAATAGGGATCAAAACTGAAATCAAGACAAAATATAGTAACCGAAATTGAATCCCCTACATCCCTATATGAGAAATCTGATAACATAGAGCATTGCTGCTACGTGAGCAGTATCATCGATTATTCCAAGAAGGTTAGGATTTTCTTAAAGAAATTATTTTCTATATGACGTTTAAGTAAGAAAAAGACCAGCCCACAGAGTGCCACGTCAAAAACTTCTGGTTAAACTTGATACTTATGGGCAGATGGAGAGACTAATGTTGCAACATTTGCAGTAAGATTTTGATACATAGACAAATGGAGGGACCAATGATTAAACTTTAAATGCATGCATAAAGTGACCATATGGACCAAATTGTAACAACTTACAAGCTCATACCACAATACTTACAAAAGTAATGTTTACCACGCTGGAAAAGAGACACAGAGAGAGAGAGAGAGAGAAGGGTAGCGAAGCGTGCAAAAAGGAGGCTGACAAAAAGCATCAAAGATTTGTTAAGTTTTAAGTTTTGGCATGAGAAAAAAGCGGCAATGATGATGATGGGTTATGGAGAGAGAAAGAGAGGGGGTGTAGTGGGGACTGATGACTGCATATTCAAAGTTCAAAGGGGCTTTTACAAATGGCAGCAGCAGACAAATGCATTGCGCTTTGGGTGGCCCTGTCGCCTGTCGGGGACGTGCTCCCAGTCTCTGCCCCTCCCTCCCACTCCCACCCCTTTGCCCGCTGGCGTGCGTTTTAATTCTCTCTCCATTCTCAGTCCGATCTCAGCAAACCCTAGCTACTACTGCTTGGCTCCCTATTCTAAATGCTTAGCTATGCGCTTTGAGACTCCGTACGGCTTTGCTACTGAGATGCTTTTATAAAAAATGGAACTTTAACGAAAAGCACCTGGTACTGTTCACTTTAATGAAAAACCACATTTTTACACTAAAAAGTCAATCCTGGTACTATTCACTTTACTCTTTATTTTGTCCTTATCATTAAAACTCAAAGTTTTCAAGCCATTTTCATTAGTTTTCCTTATAAAAAAATAGGTATAAAAAAAAGTTGACCTGAAAAAGGTATTTGATAAATACTTAAAAACAGCTTATTTTCACAGTTTTAGGTGAAAAAAAAGCTTAAAATGTGAAGCAGTAAAAATGAGCTCTCTCTCTCTCACAATGTGAAAACCTTCTTTGCAAGTGACACATTTTCCAACGTTAGAGCACCAATCAATAAAAAAAGGAAAAAAAAAAAAATTCCCTTTTAGACGAAACGATTTCATCGGGGCAGATAAGGTTTTGTCACCAAAGGTTTTGCCCGACGACACACAAGAAATACATTGAATACTTGGTTATGTTATTCATTCTTTAGGATTTACAATATATAGGCTCATATGCTTTATTCTATAAAGAAAGTAATTACAAAAGATAAGGGAACTAAATTCTCAGATTACAATCAATTACAAACACTACTACAAAATGGACTTATTGTGTCACTGGATGATGTCACTTTAATATAATATAGTGGCGGATAAGACATTTGTAACACCTACTGAACATGACGTCGGATTTATTGTTGGTTGTAAGCGTCATAAACTGTCTATGTCGCTTTTAACCGACGTAAACAGTTAATGTCGCTTATAACCGACATGTATTTTAATAATTTTTAAGTCTTGGTGTCGCTTTTAAGCGATATAAAATTGGGATGTTGCTTCTAGGTGACACTAATTACTGTTTTTAAATATTTTAAAGCCTGCGTCGGTTCTAACTAGGCCTGGCAAACGGGTCGTGTCAGTCGTGTTCGTGTCGTTTTCGTGTAACACCTGTTATCTTAACGGGTCGTGTCGTGTCACACCCGTTATCTTAACGGGTCCTTAACAGGTCGTGTCACTTTACCCAACGGGTAAAGTGACCCGACCCGTTATGACCCGTTAAGAAAAATATATTTTTTTTCTTAAATTTGCACATACCACACATTGCCACATAAATATTACTTCAAAACATTAAAACACATTTGTCGTTTAAGTACTACATCTACACTCGAAAATAAGAGCTTAATAAAAAAATAATACATACACTACTAATCTATTACAAATTTTAAATGTGCAAAGATATGCAAAATGAAATAGTTTTTGTTTTCAAGGTTGTGAAATCTTTCTCAAAAGTTTAAACCTCAATTTACAAAATCCTCGATTTACATCGATCATCATGAAATTGCATTGGAACTTTGGCTTGATCTATTGCCTTCAAGAGTTATGTTGATGATGTTTTCAGTAAGGTTTTCCACGTCATAACTATCTTCTGCATAAACTAAGCATAGAAAAACCAAACATTAAAAATCATTCAAATTATGAGAAGTTTACCAAAATAATTATGAAAAAAAAATAAAACAATAGTACTATACCATACTTTTATTAAGTATAAACATAAGATTTTGTGGTATCCACTAGTGTAAATATTTTAAATTGAAGATCAAATTCAATCATTGTATTCATATAAGGTCAAGGAGTGTAGTTGTAAAAAATCATCAAAATCGGAGTTAAATTAACCGTTAAATCGTGATTTTTCGTTTATAACCGTCGAAAAGTTTTGTCCCGTTACTTGCTCTCTGAATGTTTGTGTTTTTCAATTTTTGGCATATGCAATCTCAAAATATATAGAAACATGTTTGACGGTTGGATCATTGAAACTAGTTTCGTAGAATGAGTATCCCATCAAAACAATAGATTCACTAATACTTAAGAGTTTATTCATACTTTTATTAAGTATAACATAAGATTGTGTGGTATCCACTAGTGTAAATATTTTAAATTGAAGATCGAATTCAATCATTATATTCATATAGGGTCAAGGAGTGTAGTTGTAAAAAATCATCAAAATCGGAGTTAAAATGACCGTTAAATCGTGATTTTTCTTTTATAACCGTCGAAATGTTTTATCTCGTTACTTGATCTCTGAATGTTTGTTTTTTGCAATTTTTGGCGTATGCGATCTCGAAGTATATATAAACATGTTTGACGGTTGGATCATTGAAACTAGTTTCGTAGAATGAGTATCCCATCAAAACAATAGATTCACTAATACTTAATAGTTTATTCATACTTTTATTAAGTATAATATAAGATTTTGTGGTATCCACTAGTGTAAATATTTTAAATTGAAGATCGAATTCAATCATTGTATTCATATAAGGTCAAGGAGTGTAGCTGCAAAAAATCATCAAAATCAGAGTTAAAATGACCGTTAAATTGTGATTTTTCTTTTTATAACCGTCGAAAAGTTTTGTCCCGTTAATTGATCTCTGAATGTTTGTTTTTTGTAATTTGTTACGTATGCGATCTCGAAGTATATACAAACATGTTTGACGGTTGGATCTTTGAAACTAGTTTCGTAGAATGAGTATCCCATCAAAACAATAGATTCACTAATACTTAATAGTTTATTTATACTTTTATTAAGTATAACATAAGATTTTGTGGTATCCACTAGTGTAAATATTTTAAATTGAAGATCGAATTCATTACTTGTATTCATATAGGGTCAAAGAGTGTAGTTGTAAAAAATCATCAAAATCAGAGTTAAAATAACCGTTAAATCGTGATTTTTTGTTTATAACCGTCGAAAACTTTTGTCCCATTACTTGATCTCTGAATGTTTGTTTTTTTCAATTTTTGGCGTATGCGATCTCGAAGTATATACAAACATGTTTGACGGTTGGATCATTGAAACTAGTTTTGTAGAATGAGTATCCCATCAAAACAATAGATTCACTAATACTTAAGAGTTTATTCATACTTTTATTAAGTATAACATAAGATTTTGTGGTATTCACTAGTGTAAATATTTTAAATTGAAGATCGAATTCAATCAATGTATTCATATAGGGTCAAGGAGTGTGGTTGTAAAAAATCATCAAAATCGGAGTTAAAATGATCGTTAAATCGTGATTTTTCGTTTATAACCGTCGAAAAGTTTTGTCCCGTTACTTGCTCTCTGAATGTTTTTTTTTGCAATTTTTGGCGTATGTGATCTCGAAGTATATACAAACATGTTTGACGGGTGGATTGTTGAAATTAGTTTCGTATAATTAGTATCCCATGAAGTTCAATGGTGTGTGTGTGTATATATATATATTTATTTATTAAGTAGATTTAAATCTATTTATTTTGTATGTATAATTATTATAGTTTTTAGGGGTATAAAATTTAATATATATATATATAATTATTATAGTTAATATTTTGGGTATAATTATTATAGTATATATAATTATTATAATTATTATAGTTAATTTAATATATATATATATATATATATAATTATTATAGTTTTTAGGGGTATAAAATTGTTAAATTAATATATATATATATAATTATTATAGTATTTTTTTAGGGTTATAAATTATTAAATTAATATTCTGCTTATCGTGTATCGTGTTACCCACGTGTATACCCGAACAAACCCGTTATCTTAACAGGTGCTTATCGGGTTACCCGATAACGACCCGTTTCGTTATCGTGTCGACCCGAACACCTGTTAATTTCGTGTCGTGTCGTGTCGGGTTATCGGGTCGTGTCAGGAATTGCCAGGCCTAGTTCTAACTGACATAGATTTAAATTTTTTAAAATATTTTGAAATCTAGTGTCAGTTGTAGGCAACATATTAATTTCCTTTATATACTTTCCCTGTGTTTTGATTTTCCTCTCCCTATTTGTTCTTCCTATTTATAAACCCTCCCCCAGTGTTTTCTTGTTCCTCTATGATCTTTCTTATTTGTTCTTCTCACTTCATTAATTCCTTCTTCATCACAGTAAGTTTTTCTTGCTTCTAATATTTTTATTTTCTCCTCTTTATGTTTAATTTTTATTTATAATTTATTTTTGTAAGGAATTTATTTGAGCTGGTTGAGTACATAAGGAATTGAAGGACGACGAAATTCTTCCATAATTCAGGTTTCTATCACTGAATTCTTTAATTTTTAAATCGTATAATACACAAGCTTATTTATTTAAAAATTCTAATTTAAGTACTTAGATAAATTTCTACTATTTATGTTAAATTAATAAATATTTAGTCAAATTAATTAATTTTGTCACTTGAATTGTTATGAGAAAATGGAAATGAATAATATTTATAAGCATTCATGCTAAATTAACAATATTAAATATAACATAAGCTTATAATATTTAGTAATATAAGAATATATTATGTTAAATTAATTTGTTTTGCACTATAATTGTTATTTTAATTTTTTTAATTGTCATTTTGATAACTTTGATAACTTTTTGTTGTTATTTACTAGAATAGATTAGATGAGCATAATTTTGATAACTTTTTGTTGTTATTTTAATTTGTTTTTACTATAATAGTGTTGAAAATTAAAAGATTGCAATCGTGATAGAGTTGGAGGGTTGAAAGATAGAAATTGAAAATTCTAATAGTTATGCCTCCATGATAGGGATTGAAAGATTGTAGGCATCTTAGTGTCAACATAATATTTTGCCCTCTCAAAGTGGTAAAACATGGACAAGAGTTGGTTGACAATACCTCGAAATTTGGAAGCGTATACAGCTGGAATTAATTTGTTTTGGACCTAGCAATTGCAAATGGTGTTGACCTTGATAAGTTTAGATGTCCTTGCAAAAGATGTTGTAATCGATATACTTTTGTTAGGAACACTATTGTTGAACATCTTATATTGTATGATATAGATAAAGATTATAAAAACACTTGGTGGTGACATCATGGTGAACAAAACATTGGAGAGCAAAATGTGGCAATCAGAGAAGAAGAAACAGGAGCTGAGATGGCTAGTATGCATGATTTTCTTAATGATGCATTTGTCCAACCATTAACAGAAGAAGGTGTTAGGCCTTCTACTGAACCCACTATTGGCAAAGGGCGTCCAAAGGAGGTGCAAACTTTTTTTAGGTTGCTTGAAAAGGTAGATCAAGATTTGTGGCCAGGTTGTAAGGAGTTTAAGAAATTAGAAGCAGTTGTAAGACTGTTTCAAATCAAGTGTTTAGCGGGAATGTCAGACGAGATGTTCACCACTTTAGTGGAGTTAACTAAAAGAATGTTGCCTGAAGGGGATTGTTTGCCTGAATCCTGTTATAAGGCAAAAAAAGTTATAAATGACTTGGGTCTGACGTATGTGAAAATTAATGCATGTCCCAATGATTGCATGATTTATTGAAAAGATACTTCGGAGTTGACCATGTGCTCATTTTGTGGTGAATCAAGATATAAAATTACCAATGTAAGGGATAGCTCAAGAAAAATGATCACAGCTAAGGTCAACGATTTTTTTATGTTGAAGCATACAGTTGTACTTATGAGGTGGCACGCAATTGAATATCCTAAGGATGAGTTTATGAGGCATCCTTCAGATTCTCCAGCATGGAAGCATTTGGATAATTTATATTCGGATTTTGCGTCAGAAATTCGAAATGTCATATTAAGGTTGGCCAGTGATGGATTTAATCCTTTTGGGAAAAATGAGGCATGACCATAGCACATAGCCTGTGGTGCTTTCTGTTTACAATTTGCCGCCCTAGATGTGCATGAAGCAACCAAATTTGTTGTTGTCTCTATTAATACTAGGACTGCGCAGTCCTGGTAAAGAGATTGATGTATACATGCGTCCACTAATTGACGAGTTGAATGAGTTGTGGGAGGTGGGCACTCCCACTTATGATGCTTATTCCAACCAAAGTTTTACGATGAAGGTTGCCGTCTTATGGACTATAAGTGATTTTCCAGCTTATGGAATATTGTCATAATGGAGTACACATGGCTATAAAGCATGTCCAGATTGCATGCATGATAAAGAATCTATTTACTTGCCGGCGAGTGGTAAGATTTGCTACATGGGGCATCAACGCTTTCTTAAAGATAATCATAGGTTTCGAAGGCAAACCACAACTTTTAATGGTCGTCTAGAGCATCGTAGTGCAGCAAGGCAGTGGATTGGTTTACAATGTCTCGAATAACTTTCTACATTGAAATTTACTTTTGGAAAACCAAAGAAAGATGCTTCAGTTGGGCAACGCAAAAAAAGAGCTTCGAGCAGTACAAGTAGTAACAGTCAGTGGAAGAAGAAATCTATTTTTATGAACTACCTTATTGGAGGCATTTGTTGATTAGACACAATCTTGATGTTATGCATATCGAGAAGAATATATGTGACAGTGTGCTAGGAACATTGCTAGATATAGAAAAGTCTAAAGATGGATTGGATGTTGATGTGTTAGAAACTAACACACAAATTAAACCCTTTTTAGACAGTTGTAGTATGAGTAAGTAGGGATCGTTCTAGGCCAGAGATTAGAAGGGATGCTAATCAACACAAACTGGACTTAAAAACTGTAAACTAGACTAAACTAACACAAAATAAGAACTAAGGGGGATTTTTTGACAAATTTTAAGAAACAAAAGTAAATAGCAGCAATTAAATTGAGTTGTAAAGGGAATATGGGTGAAAAGCAAGCTGGAGGATTGTTCTTTACACATGAAACATATGCATACAAATCGATTTCCAGTTATTCTTCCTATAAATCATGAATGACAATGCCCCAAATTAATTGTGAACAACACTAATTAACTCTCAAATTTTCCTAAATTCATTGAATTGGACACAGCGACGCAACCAAATTATTCTTCTCAAGTTCCCTAACTATGAAAAGCATGATAGAGACATATATCAAAGGTCATTAAGTTCTGTGAAAATCATAAGCATTGACAAGGCATTCGTAACTATGAAAAGCATGATACTCCTGCCAGGAATTGACTTAACCCAATCATGACTAGTGACTTTTACTACTTATAAATGTAAATTCATAACGATTAGGTGAAATTCCCTTATATTCTAGCATTAAATCCCTGCATGAAAACTAAGTGTGCATCCTTAATAAACATACAAGAATAAGTTAACTATAAAGTAGATAATTAAATCGCCTTCATGTTTTATTAAACAATAACTAGATGTAATCAATTTATATAAAACATATGATCATGGCTTCGAATTCACCTCTAACTAAAAGAAACTTAGTTACACATGTTCATCATAGTTGAAAAGCAATCTAAAATAAACATCGAAACTAAAATAAGGATAGAAAGAACTCTGGAATTCCCCAACACTCCAATGGCATATTTGGCACAATCCTTAGATGCAGGTGCACGACACTTCTCCTCCTCTTATTCCTTGCGACACTCTCTGTATTTTTCTCCTTTTTTTCCCCCTGACAGTTGCGGCAATAAGTAGTATTTATACGCAGAGGCACAACATAATTTGTGGAGGAAAAGGATTAGGTTGTTTGCATTGTTTTAGGACTCCTTAAATTAGATAGGAAGTGGTTTAATATGATAAGGAATCCCCCTTGCAGCTGGAGATAAGGTAAAGTAGGATTAGGATAGGATAAGAGAAGGTTTGTTAAGGATAAAATTAGATAAGATAAGATTGGATAAGGTTTCCCTTTAATTCCTAATTCCTTGTCTTCCAAGCCTCAATCCTAATTCTTCCAGATTGTAGCACATTCCTAGCCTTATTTGACCACCAAAAACGTCCATCCCAAGTACTCCCCACGCATGTTATCCAATCCAAGTCCAAAACTGCTCCAAATTGCTCCAAATTGCTCAATTTTACTCTTTTTTTTGTCACATTTGCCAATTGAACCTACAAACACACGAAAATAGCTTAAATCACTATAATAAATAGAAACTAACTAAGTAAATGCAAATAAATAAGCTAACAAAGTCGCATAAATATGCTCCTATCAAATTCCCCCCCCCACTTAGCTTTTTCTAGTCCATGAGCAAAACAAAGAAAACAAAACAAAACCTAAACCTTCCAACAATTACCTCAGGGATTTCCAATGAAACATGACTTATTAAAAATCACTACTCACATAGATTTTAGCCATCCTTATCCAATGAAACATGACTTATTAAAAATCACTACTCACATAGATTTTAGCCATCCTTACTCTTGAGCTTATACTTAACCACAGTAACCACTCACTAGCTCGCATTTAATCAATTAAAACAACATTTGAAAGTAGTAACATGCCTTAGAGATTTCACTCAATTTTTCACCAGATATACTCTCTATTTTCATACATATTTTCTAACTACACTCCCTATACTAAGTATATGTGAGAAGATAGATGTAAATATGTAGACTAGCACTCACATATGTAATAACAAAGAAGGCACTTTCTGGAATTATTAATACAAACATGTATATGATCTCATGAATGGAATACCACTAACCAGGGATTCCATATGCTCGTACCAATTTCAAACTCCATAGATTGAAACATATAACAACCAAGATAAAAGTCTAGGGTTGTAATGGGACTAAGGTATTGGCTAACAAAGAAAGGTTAAGGATAAACAAGGGTTTTTAAAGGAATAGTAAGCAAAGTAATGAAATCAACACTTAGAATTCAACTTTTGATTGCAGTACCCAGCTTTAAACACAAAGGGAAGATTCTTACAACTTTAGGGTCAACTTCACATTTTTGGACCCTTCTTCAACAACCAACACTTATGAACTCATTCTCACTTCTTCTCAACCTCTTTTTCTTTTCTCATTTTTTTTCAACGTATTTCTTCTTCTTTTTTTTTTTTGTTTCTTTCTCAACATTTATCTTCTTCTTTTTTTTTGAAACATAAAACATAAGCACTACACTTCACCGGATTCAAAAGAACAAATCCTTCCCCCACACTTATTTCTTTGCAAATCGTAGATCAAAAGGAATTCCCAACAAGTCATGCTTCACTATTCCTTAAGAACAAGGATATGGATATTCCTTTGCTAGGCTAGGTAGGGATAATGCAGGCTAACAAAGAAAATAGGCTAAATAAGGCTCAAGGGGGTTAAACCTACAATACATATGCAAGGGATAAGACTTTTTGGCTTTGGTGGTAACTAAACAACTTCATCTTGTTATTTGTTATGCAGTCAATTATATGCATTGAATGAAACAGGCATGAGTTCTAGTATTTGGAACTAAAATGATGAAAAAGCATTCTAAGTAGCAACCAAGCAAAGAAATAATGAGATCATGCAATGACTTTAGAAAACAAAAAATCACATATTAATAACTCTCCAAACAAAGAATAGGCTCAAGTCTCACCAGGTTGTAGCGTTAGTTTGAGTTTCTTCCTTCAATCATGTTACAAAAACTTATTTTTCTTTCTTTGTGATTGCATGTGAATTCGTAAATGACAACTACAACTAAGTATTAACCAAAGAGCATATCAAACTTCCACCCATGTTTGTAACTTTCTTTAACAGTCATGCAATTAAAACCAAATCCTCATCATTATGTTGGAAGGTACCCTAAGACACAAAAAAGCAACAAAATCGACTCTTTTTGGTATTTTCTAAAAAAATTTCGATTTTTTTATGACACACATGAAAACACTTTAAAACAGTGAATAACAACGTTAGTAATGATAGGTGGTGAAATTTGCAGAGAAATCATGAAAAGCATTATGTTTACCCCCCCCCACACTTAAACCAAACATTGTCCTCAATGTTTCAAATATAAACTTAAACAAGAAAGCAATAAAAGATAACTAGCAAACAAAACAATCATGGCAAAGTAAAAATAATAAAGAGAAGGGTAAGAGATAGCAAATCTGGTTGCAGGAGCCGAAAATTCCATGGTCTCTTTATTTGAACACATTTGTTGCCTCCCAAGAAGCACTTGCTTTAACGTCTTCCAGTCGGACGATACCTCCATTTAAGCTGCACTAGGACCAGTGGCATGGAAAGGTAAATCCTCCACGACATGCTCCTTAAAACTTCCATGCATTAGATCTATGAACAGAAGGGGATAGTGATCCTTCTTGATTGTGGCGTTGAGCTTCCTAAAGTCAATGTAAACTCTCCCACCAGCTGGGATTCGATTGGGCACTTGAACCAAAGAAGGTAACAACCTATTAGTTGAAATGGGAATTGGAATTGGAATAAGTGGCTCATCGATGTACTGTGATAAAGACTCAAAAGTAGCAGCACTGTCAACAATTTCAGAGGTGGTGCTCTCAGCCTTGGGTGCTTTAAGGGCAGTGGCTTGTCCCGTGTGATCCACTCAAATTCCCTTTTCAATGGTGATTTTAAATACATCCTTCTTGATAGGTGTTGAATGTTCCTACCTTATATTTTCAATCACATTAATGGCAAAACAAGAACGAACATCATTAGGATACTTAACAGATTCATAAACATTAAAATTAATCACATCGCCATCAAACCCTATAGTTAACGCTCCCTTGGACACATCAATCTTAGTTTGCGCTATTTTCATAAAAGGTCTTCCAAGTAAGACTGGTAATGGTGTAAAGTGGGCTGAATACTCCATCTCAAGCACATAAAAATCTGCTGAAAAATCAAATGGCCTACCTACACCAAAACATCTTCCAAAACTCTTTTCGGATATGCATTAGATCAATCAGCCAATTGAATAATAACACCATCATTTTTAAGCTCTCTTAGATTCATAGATGCATAAACGGAATATGGCATGACATTAATGGAAGCACCTAAATCTAGCATAGTATGTTCAAACCTTGTATTACCAATAACACAAGGGATAGTGAAACTACCTAGATCTTTGCATTTAGGTGACAGCTTTCTTTGCAAAACTGCAGAGACATTTTCACTTACATTTACCACCTCCTTATTAGGAATTCGTTTCTTTGTTGTACAAAGCTTCTTAAAAAACTTAGCATACTTTGGAACTTGATTTATTGCATCAAGAAGCGGGATATTAACTTGTACCTTTCTGAAGGTTTCTAAGATGTCTTTTTCACTCTCTTCTTTCTTTGATTGCATAAACCTGTGAGGGAAAGGCACATTTGGTGGAATAGGGTTAGAAGGAATTGAATTCGAACCAACCTTACCTGAATTGGGTGCTGTAGAAGCCTTAGGAGGTTGCGTCACTTCCCTTGCTGTGGCTTTGTCCACCTCTTCTTCTTCGGGCAGCAGCTGTTCGTCCTCTTTTTGGCTTTGTTTGGACGTTTTTGGATTGGTTCCAATCTTTTTGCCACTTCTCAAGGTAATAGCCTTAGCAGTTTCAAAACCTTCATTTGGATTTATAATGGTTGAACTAGGAAGCTTGCCTTGTTTGTGAAGGAAAAATTTTGTCCTAGCTAAGAACATGTAAGAACATTTGAATACATATTCAAACTATTAACACTTTAAAGTAGGCATGCATTCAAAAACAATTCATAAAACCCATGACTTTCAAAGCCTAGTATATGGTGAACCAATAAACTCTTTAACAACATTAAAGAGAAGGAAAGATTAAGAGTTTCTTTACCCTTGAAGCTCATCCTTGTTTACACAAGGGATTCACCCAAGTGGAGGGCCTTTAAGTCACCTCCTTGCTCCTTGGATCTTCCTTGTGATTTTCCTCCTTTTAGTGCTCCTTTGCTTCTTTGAGGATTTGAGGATTAGTTCTCCAAAAACATCAAAAGCTTGATGTCTCTAAGTCTCCACACCAAGGATGAAGTGTGAAGATGAAATGGATGACTTAGAGAAGAAAAGATTGCTAGCTAATTCCCCTCTAAGTGGCCGGCCTCTTTAGAGAAAATGAGAGAAAGTGTTTCACCTCATTTCACCAAGAAAAACCCTAATGAGAAATAAAGCTATAAACTTGATTTTATACTTCATTTCAAGTGAGTGGCAAACTTGTAATTAATCCAAGTTTGCTACCCTCACCCTTATGGCCGGCCTTACCTTTGTTATTGGGCTAATTGCCCATTTTGTTTTAGTTGTCATACAACTTAAACATAATGTGCCTTGTGGACCAAAACGCTTTTGAGCCCCGAAGCCCAAAACCAACTTAAAAGCCCAATACGAACCTTTCGTAAAATTAATTAACTAATTAATTAATCTTGACCATTCTCAATTAAACCATTTAATTGCTTATCCATCTCATTTATATTTCTTCACTTTCACCCTTACTCGGTGTACGATCCATTAGGTTCCAATTAGCGAGGCAGTGGGCGATTGTTACTCTTAACGATCGATTGTGAATTGAAACAACATTTCAATTCTCCCTTTGATTAGTGTTGGCTAATCTTCAAGGCTTCCACAAAACATGAGTGACACCTAGCAGCATATCATGGTTACCCAAGCTAAGTAGAAGTGGTTGGAGAACCTATCCAGTTACAACTACAATGCAATACGGTCCTTCTCTAATACAATACTCTTAATCACATTGTTTGAGTGATAGTTTGTTTCATGTCTACTATCCAATGTGATACTTCTCTATATGATTCGATTGAATATGATTTGGAACAAATTTCCTAAGTCATATTCATATGCTTTGGCCAAAGACTCCCAAATCATATCTTAGAGTATTCTCCTTCCACCATAGAAGGTTAGAGATCCCTTGTTGTGCATTCATATGCCTACATGACTAGATAGCTTGATCCCAACAATGCCGTGGACACTCCAATGGAATGCCATTTAACATGATCAAAGATCAAGGACCTAACCATTAGACATCTATGATGCCTCAGGTCAAACGACTACTTTGCATATTGCAACTATCGAGTTCTTACATGACATGTATGTTTGAACTCTCTTTTGATCATTGTTCAGTGTACTCGATTACTCTTTCGAGCACCTATGTGTTTGTCTTAGTGTCCAACACTAAATGACTTGAGACTTGTCATACTCGCGCTTGAGTCAACATAACACATACTAACCTTAGCGGATTGTCAATGCCCAATTGGCAATCCTATGGCTAGGAACGTTTTAGGAATGAACATAAGAGAAAGGTCTCGTTAATCTAACTTACTTAAATCACTTATCTCTTAGATCAAATACATTCCTTGGATTCCCTTATTGCTTAAACACATGATACAATAAATAGTGATTAACAATAAGTTTTGTCCTTCATTAAACATATAAAAGTTTAATACAATAAGTATTCCAAAAGTTATTACATCAAATGAGTGGCTTTGTGGGCATACTTCCAACAATCTCCCACTTGCACTCAAAGTCATCCTCCCATGTATCTAATACCCATCTTTTCCATATAGCGGTTAAGTTGGATTTGAGACATTGGCTTCGTCAGTGGATCTGCTACGTTATCGGCTGAGGTAACTTTGAGGATGTTGACTTTCCCTTCGGCAGCATATCTTCTAATGATATTAAAGCGCCTGTCAAAATGCTTGTTCTTTTGATGAGCCCTGGGTTCCTTGGCATGAGCTATCGCCCCACTATTATCACAGTACAAAGTTACTGGTGATGTAATGGTTGGAACCACTCCAAGTTCAGTGATGAACTTCTTCATCCAAAACGCTTCTTTGCCGGCTTCAGCTGCAGCGACATATGCCTCCATCGTGGAATCAGCAATTACACTTTGTTTCTTGCTTTTCCAGCTAACAGCCCCACCATTCAGAGTGAATACATATCCGAAGTTGGAACTTCTATCATCGATGTCAGATTGGAAATCTGCATCTGTATAGGCTTTCACTCGCAACTCTGTCGCTCCTCCATAAACGAGGAACATGTCCTTAGTTCTTCTCAAGTACTTAAGGACCGTCTTGACAGCTGCCCAGTGTTCTGATCCTGGGTTAGATTGATATCGACTAGTTACATATGCGATATTAGGCCTTGTGCATATCATGGCATACATGAGACTTCCTATGGTGGAAGCATAAGGAATAGTATTCATTTGCCATATCTCTTCAGGAGTCTTAGGTCCCATGGACTTAGAAAGGTGAATTCCATGTCTAACAGGAAGAAAACCTTTCTTAGATTGTTCCATCTGGAACCTACTTAGCACCTTATCAATGTACATAGATTGGGATAATCCAATTAGTCTTCTGGATCTATCACGATAGAGCTTTATCCCAAGTACATAAGATGCATCTCCTAAATCTTTCATAAGGAAGGTTTTGGACAACCACACTTTTACAGAAGAAAGTACTGCAGTGTCATTCCCGAATAGTAATATGTCATCTACATATAACACTAGGAATACAACTGCATCCCAACGACCTTTTGATAAACACAATTGTCGTCTTCGTTTTGAGTAAAACCAAATGTTTTGATTTCAGTGTCGAAACGAATGTTCCAGCTCCTGGAGGCTTGCTTAAGTCCATAAATGGACCTTTGAAGCTTGCATACCTTAGTCTTTTCAGACTTGGACACGAAACCTTCGGGTTGAGTCATATAGAGCTCTTCCTCTAGGTAGCCGTTCAGAAAGGCCGTCTTCACGTCCATTTGCCATATCTCATAATCATGGTACGCAGCTATAGCAAGAAAAATCCGAATGGACTTAATCATGGCTACAGGAGAAAAGGTTTCTTCATAGTCAATCCCTTCTCTTTGCCTGTAACCCTTGGCTACTAATCTAGCCTTATAAGTCTCCACGTTCCCATCAACGCCTATCTTCCTCTTGAAGACCCATTTGTTTCCAACAGGTACAATACCTTCTGGAGGGTCTACAAGAGTCCAGACCTGATTTTGATACATGGAATCCATCTCAGATTTCATGGCCTCTTGCCATCTCTTTGAATCAATGTCGGACATTGCTTCAGTGTAGTCCCTAGGGTCCTCCTTTGTGTCATTGTCACCTAGAAGGTGCAATTCCGCAAAGTCATTGTCTAAGCCATACCTCTTAGGTGGCTTACTAACCCGTTCAGATCTACGTGGAGCTAGGGGTTCAGGAACAGGGTTGTCAACTTGTCGAGTGCTTGTTTGTGGTTCATTATTAATCTCATTAATTTCCATCTCTTTGCTTATAGTTCCTTTGAGAACAAATTCGTTCTCTAGAAACTTAGCAGTTCTGGCGACAAAGACTTTCTGGTCGTCTGGATGGTAGAACTCATATCCCATAGTTTCTCTAGGATATCCCAAAAAATATCATCTTACTGATCTCGCTTCAAGCTTAGTAGCCTCAAGCTTCTTGACATATGCTTCACAACCCCAAATCTTAATATGATTAAGACTTGGCTTTCTTCCATGCCATATCTCATAGGGCGTTTGTGAAACTGACTTGGAAGGTACTCTATTAAGCAAGTAAGCTGCTGTATATAGAGCGTATCCCCAGAATGTTACTGGTAGATCAGCGGAACTTATCATAGAACGAACCATGTTCATCAAGGTTCGATTTCTCCTTTCAGAAACTTCATTAAGTTGTGGAGTTCCTGGTGGAGTCCACTGTGATATTATTCCACACTCTTTGAGATAATCTAGGAACTCATTACTCAGATATTCACACCCTCGATCTGATCTGAGGATATTTATCTGTTTCCCAGTTTGCTTCTCAACTTCATTCTTGAATTCCTTGAACCTTTCAAAGGATTCTGACTTGTACTTCATAAGATACACATAGCCAAACCGAGAGTGATCGTCGGTGAATGTGATATAGTAGGAGAAGCCTCCTCTCGACGTAGTAGACATAGGTCCACATACGTCAGTGTGGTTAACCCTAGAATTTCAGTGGCACGCTCTCCTTTTCCAATAAATGGAGATTTGGTCATCTTCCCTTTTAAGCAACATTCACAAGTACCCATCTGGTCATTACCTAATGGGCGGATATATCCGTCTTTCGACATCTTGTGAATCTTATCAAGGTTCACATGTCCAAGTTTAAGATGCCACATCTTTTCTTGGTTAACTTCTTCTCTAGCCCTTTTAGGTTTTGAGGTATTCTCGCTTGCAATACAGTGCATCCCACTATTCGTCTCTAGGTGAAAAAGTCCCTCTATCATATTACCATGAGATATAATACGACTGTTCAAGTATAAAGTGCAACTCATTTTGTCAAACAATACTGAGTGCCCATCTCGTAAAAGCTTAGAGATGGAAATCAAATTCTTTATACATGAAGGAAAATATAAACAATTTTTAAGTTCCAGGACTTCCCCAGAGGGTAGGTTAAGCATGTAGGTGCCTATTGCTTTTGCAGAGATTTTAGTGCCGTTCCCAACTCGCACAACCATCTACCCATTGCGCAGTGACTTGCTCCCCGCTAGTCCCTGCATCGTATTACAAATATGTTGACTAGCACCTGAATCAAATATCCAGGAATTGGAGCTTACTGTAAAAGCACTCTCTATGACAGAAATAGTCTCTTCAAAAGTTCGTGTCATAATGCTCGCAATGCGCACCCTGTATTTCTTCTTCCAACGTTCATCCTTTCCACAATGAAAGCATGTTCCTTTGGATTTCTTTGCCTTCTTCTTATGCAACCTTTTCCTTGTGATTGCATTCTCACTCCCACTGTCCCTTTTGAAACCTTTTTCAAATTTACAGCACATGTCAATCATCTCGTTTAAAGCATGATCGAATCTATTCACTTTATAGTTTACAATAAACTTAGTGAAATCATCCGAGAGAGATGCAAGGAAAAAGTCTTGGGCCATTTTCCCATCGATGGAAGTTCCTAAACTTTTAAGATCTTTAAATATCTTTTCCATCTTTTGTCCATGTTTATGGACCAATGTCCCCTTTGCCATTTTGGCATTCATTAGACTACAAACATTTGAGAATCGTACATTACTAGTCTCAATGTCATGCATCTTATGCAAACTTTCAACCATGGCACAAGAAGTGTCCATGTGCTTATGTAGCTTCATAAGCTCCTCACTAAGTGAAGTGAGGATTAAGCATTTGGCTTGTAGGTCATCCTCATAGTGTCTAACATATTTTTGAAACTCTTCATTTGAAGCTAGTTTTGTAGGAGGTAAATAAGGAGGGGATTTCTTAAGCACATACAATATGTCTTTCAACTTTGAGACATTCTCAATGTGGCGATACCAAGCAAGGAAACGTTGGCCCTTAAGGCCCTTTTTGTCAAGTATAATGGTGGGTATAATTTTAGGCATGTCGTTAACTACATAACATAACAGAAATCGTATTAGATTGTTTGTTTTAAAACTACTTGATTGGGTCTTAAATCAAATAGTACCACCCATTATTTTTGGCAAATTCCACATCCCTCAATGGAATTCGAGAGTTATATTGAACTCAAGCGGGGTATGGGAGACTCACCATTACCAAGCCCACCTCACGATGATATGATGTTGGTTAGCAAAAATGATGATGAGAGAATAACGCTTTATTCATTTACAACTTTTGTAATTACCCATCCGTTTGGCCTCTAGAGAATGTTGCCTCACGATGATACGATGTCGGCTCCAATGCACTTAGTTAAGTTATTCCCACCATGCTTAGTTTGTGAAGGGGTTCAAGAATAGCCTCACGATGATACGATGTCCGCTATCCTCGTTGCCTACACTCACCTCATCATATGTTTATGGACTCCTCCTGGATGTAAGCACATACTTTGAACTCCCCCATGATAGGGTGAAGCCGGTGCATGAGTCACAAACGATTGGAGCCCACCACGGTGGAAGGCCTACGAAGAGATGTTCAAAACATCTCTCGCTTATCAACTTAATATTCGTTTGTCGAGGGAGTAGTTTTGGGCTACATCAAAATCATTTTAATCTTATTAAAAGAACTTGGGCCTATCACAACTATTGGTCCAAGTTAATATGAATTAGTAGCATATAATACTCCCACTGTTTCGTTGAAACAAGCGAGACTATATGGAACTACTAACGAACGCATTGCATCCTCATATGGACTATATAGTCATATTAGGTTTTAGGATGATTATGAACCGTTTGATTTGATCCAACACGAGCCTTGTGTTGGACCTTGGGTTTAAGGTAGATAGTTGTTGATTTTAGTTACGCGTTTAATCCAATTAAACCGTTATTTCCTATTGGGCGTTGGACCCAACTATTCCAATTTGCATACAATTAAACAAATAGGAATACATGAAATCATAAGAAGGTCTTATGCCCTTTTACAACACAAATGATGGACTTATGTCCATTTACAACAAATTGAATTAATCAAATTACATTCAAATCTACACTACTTAACCCAAACATTCATAATGTAAAGCGGCCAATCACATAGCTCAATTATCGAGGCCTTTGGTTCATAATCACCCTTTTCTTAATTAATCACATTAACTAAGAAAGCAACTTAAACAATTGGTTTTTGGATCCATAGAATTGATTTAAATGGAACTAAATGAAATGAAAATCCAATTCTCATTAAAGAGACAAAACAATTTTGTTCCCATTTTATTTGGGCCAAAAGGAAACTATGACCACAACAATTGGGCCACAATGCAAAAACACAAACTTTTGGGGTCACTTTGAAAAAACACAAAAGTCCACAACTTCATGTAATTTCAACTAGAACCCAAAATTTTAATAATGTAAAAACATCGTTAAAGGATCAAAACAATTCGTCCTTTAGAGTTTTTGGGCCTTAACGTAAAAACGTAAACTTTTGGGCCAAAGTGCAAATATACAAAAGTATCAAAATTTTATGTAATTGCATAAAAGGCCCCAAAAGTACCCCCACTAGGGGGTGGCCGGTTTTTGGAGTGAAGAAGTGAAAAAAATTTCTAAAAAGTTTTTGCAACTTGATTTTATTAGGTGAGATACAAAGGTGATGTAGATAGGTTGTAAGAAATATTTATGTCAAACATTAAAGATATTTGTCTAACATTAAAAATACTTCACCAATAACCATCACCCATCAAAATTAAACCAAAACTTTATGAAAAACATAAAACTTTTGAATCAAAACTTCAAAACTTTTTGTTCTTGGCAAGAACTTCAAGAACATTGAAGAACACTCATGAAAACTCATAATAGCTCCATGAATGTTTTCACTCACCAAAACTCAATTTTTCAACACTGAAAAGAGGGCTAATATCCTAGGGTACTTAGGGGTTCCAAAAGTCACCTTAAAACCATTTTAACAAGACAAACATGAACCCAAAAAATCACCCTTTGGATTTGGCCGAATTTCCAAACATTCATGGCACCAAATTTTAGTTCCAATATTCATGCTTAAATGAAATACATCTACAACATTTGAGATGCTAAATTTTCTAGCAAAATTTATATTCTAAGCAAGAACAAAGCTTGTAACATTTACAACATTTAAATCACAAATCATGAAAATCACAAAACCCAAAAGGATTCACCATAAACTAGGCCTAGGCTCTGATACCACTTGAAGGAAAAATTTTGTCCTAGCTAAGAACATGTAAGAATATTTGAATACATATGCAAACTATTAACACTTTAAAGTAGGCATGCATTCAAAAACAATTCATGAAACCCATGACTTTCAAAGCCTAGTATATGGTGAACCAATAAACTCTTTAACAACATTAAAGAGAAGGAAAGATTAAGAGTTTCTTTACCCTTGAAGCTCATCCTTGTTTACACAAGGGATTCACCCAAGTGGAGGGCCTTCAAGTCACCTCCTTGCTCCTTGGATCTTCCTTGTGATTTTCCTCCTTTTAGTGCTCCTTTGCTTCTTTGAGGATTTGAGGATTAGTTCTCCAAAAACATCAAAAGCTTGATGTCTCTAAGTCTCCACACCAAGGATGAAGTGTGAAGATGAAATGGATGACTTAGAGAAGAAAAGATTGCTAGCTAATTCCCCTCTAAGTGGCCGGCCTCTTTAGAGAAAATGAGAGAAAGTGTTTCACCTCATTTCACCTCTTTAGAGAAAATAAGAGAAAGTGTTTAACATGATCAAAGATCAAGGACCTAACCATTAGACATCTATGATGCCTCAGGTCAAACGACTGCTTTGCATATTGCAACTATCGAGTTCTTACATGACATGTATGTTTGAACTCTCTTTTGATCGTTGTTCAGTGTACTCGATTACTCTTTCGAGCACCTATGTGTTTGTCTTAGTGTCCAACACTAAATGACTTGAGACTTGTCATACTCGCGCTTGAGTCAACATAACACATACTAACCTTAGCGGATTGTCAATGCCCAATTGGCAATCCTATGGCTAGGAACGTTTTAGGAATGAACATAAGAGAAAGGTCTCGTTAATCTAACTTACTTAAATCACTTATCTCTTAGATCAAATACATTCCTTGGATTCCCTTATTGCTTAAACACATGATACAATAAATAGTGATTAACAATAAGCTTTGCCCTTCATTAAACATATAAAAGTTTAATACAATAAGTATTCCAAAAGCTATTACATCAAATGAGTGGCTTTGTGGGCATACTTCCAACAGTTTGATTATGGCCTTGATAACCCTAACCATTGACATTATCCCAACCTCCATTTTCAATTAATTGAGGATGTTGATTAGTTTGATATCTTTACCTAGAGGACACACCAAATGTAGCCACACTTTGCATTGTAGTCCTTTCGATATACTACGACAAAAGAGAAGTAAGATTCGCCATTTGAGCTTAAAGATTAGCAATTGCCATGTCTTGCTTCTCTAGTACCTAAAATCAAAGAAATAAACCTAAATCAAATATCAAAAGAAAAATAAACAAAAAACAAAGGGATTAACAATTTTACTAATCCTTTGCAACGGTGCCAAAATTTGATCTGGTAGAAACTAACACACAAATTAAACCCTTTTTAGACAGATGTAGTATGAGTAAGTAGGGATCGTTCTAGGCCGGAGATTAGAAGGTATGCTAATCAACACAAACTGGACTTAAAAAATGTAAACTAGACTAAACTAACACAAAATAAGAATTAAGGGGGATTTTTTGACGAATTTTAAGAAACAAAAGTAAATAGCAGCAATTAAATTGAGTTGTAAAAGGAATATGGGTGAAAAGCAAGTGGGAGGATTGTTCTCCACACATGAAATATATGCATACAAATTGATTTCCAGTTATTCTTCCTATAAACCGTGAATGACAATACCCAAATTAATTGTGAACATCACTAATTAACTCTCAAAGTTTCCTAAATTCATTGAATTGGAATCAGCAATGCAACCAAATTATTCTTCTCAAGTTCCCTAACTATTAAAAGCATGATAGAGACACATATCAAAGGTCATTAAGTTCTGTGAAAATCATAAGCATTGACAATACATTCGTAACTATGAAAAGCATGATACTCCTGCCAGGAATTTACTTAACTCAATCATGACTAGTGACTTTTACTACTTATAAATATAAGTTCATAATGATTAGGTGAAATTCCCTTATATTCTAGCATCAAATCCCTGCATGCAAACTAAGTGTGCATCCTTAATAAACATACAAGAAAAGTTTTCTATAAAGCAGATAAGTAAATCGCATTCATGTTTTATGAAACAATAACTAGATGTAATCAATTTATATAAAACATATGATCATGGCTTCGAATTCACCTCTAGCTAAAACAAACTTAGTTACACATGTTCGTCATAGTTGAAAAGCAATCTAAAATAAACATCAAAACTAAAATAAGGATAGAAAGAACTATGGAATTCCCCAGCACTCCAATGGCAGATTCGGCACAATCCTTAGATGCAGGTGCATGACACTCCTCCTCATCTCTTTCCTTGCAAGCACAAATCACTCTTTTCCTCTCAGAAACTTGCGGCATTCTCTGTATTTTTCTCCTTTTTCCCCCCCTGACAGTTGCGGCAATAAGTAGTATTTATAGGCAAGGGCACGACACAGTTTGTGGAGGAAAAGGATTAGGTTATTTGCATTATTTTAGGACTCCTTAAATCAGATAGGAAGTGGTTTAATGTGATAAGGAATCCCCCTTGTAGCTGGAGATAAGGTAAAGTAGGATTAGGATAGGATAAGATAAGGTTTGTTAAGGATAAGGTTGGATAAGGTAAGATTGGATAAGGTTTCCCTTTAATTTCTGATTCCTTGTCTTCCAAGCCTCAATCCCAATTCTTCCAGATTGTATCACATTCGTAGCCTTATTTGACCACCAAAAATGTCCATCCCAAGTGCTCCCCACACATGCTATCCAATCCATGTCCAAAACTGCTCCAAATTGCTCCATTTTACCTTTTTTTTTGTCACCTTTGCCAATTGGACCTACAAACACACGAAAATAGCTTAAATCACTATAATAAATAGAAACTAACTAAGTAAATGCAAAGAAATAAGCTAACAAAGTCGCATAAATATGCTCCTATCAGTTGCACGTGCAGATCTTGAAGTCTTGAACATAAGACATAGTTAACACCCACATAGAGAAGGAAATAGAACATTTCTACCTCCAGCATTGTTCACATTGAAAAGAGAAGAAAAAAACTACGTTTTGCAAAGTGTTGTCTACTATTCGGGTCCCTGATGGATATTCATCAAATTTATCGCGATGTGTGCACGTGAATGAATGAAAAATACATGGGTTGAAAAGTCACGATTGCCATGTTTTAATGTAGCAGTTACTCCCACTTGCAATACGCCCGGTTTTGCCTAAAGCTGTTACTATGGTATTATTAGAGTTGAGTGCAATTTTCAGACAGTTGTGTATTAAGGAGTCTAAGGAAGGATTCAAGCAATTGAAAAAAATATTCCCTCTTGCATTTTTTGATATAATGGTGCACCTTCCAGTTCAGTTAGCAGATGAAGTAACTCTTGCAGGGCCTGTTCAATATAGATGGATGTATCCAATTGAACGATGATTAATAATTTTTTTACAATTGTAGTCATAACTTTAATTTATAATTATGATTATTTGTGTTTTGTTTATAATTGTAGTTATTGCAAACGTTGAAGCACTATGTTCATAATAAGGGTCGTCCTGAAGGTTCTATTGCTGAAGAATATTTGGTGGATGAGTGCTTGTCATTCTGTTCCATGTATCGTAGAGATGTCGAGTCTCGTCCAACCCATAGAGGCCGAAATGAAGATGGTATTGGACGTGGAGTGTCTGGTGGGTTATCAATTTTTTACTCCAAAGGATATTATATGGGTTCATGAGAAAATGTGGAGCTCGATCTAAATGTTCTTGATTAGTGCCATAAGTACATTCTAAATAATTGTGATGAAGTTAACCCATTTAGAAGGTAAGAATGTTTAATCATACGTCTTAATGTTTTATTGGTTTTCTTAACTTTGAAAAATTAATTATCTAAATTTGGACATAAATACTCAGGCAACATGAGGAATTCTTGAAAACTAAACATCATCGAGAAAGGTTAACCATGAGACAAATCAAGAAAGAATTTCCATAATGGTTCAAGCAACATGTGAGTTGATACAACAATCGCATTATTTATTTATATTTTTATATTTTAATTATAACATGTTTATAGTTATCATGTCAACTTTTATCTTCATTCTTATTATATATGAATTCAAGATGTCATCCTAATGACACGTTGATATCTCAAGACTTGCATTGGCTAGCTAATTATCCTAGCAGGGTTGTGAGTAGATATAAAAGTCACATTGTTCATGGGTTCAGATTTCATATAAAATCTGTGGATGATAAGCATAAGAATCAAAATTGTGGTGTCTTTGTACCTGCAAATGTTTCTGGTGCAATTGGGCAAGTGAATTGTTATGGCAGAGTTATAGATATGTTTGAGGTTAAATATTATGGTCATGCTGAGACGGGAGATAGAGGTCGAGTTGTGATGTTATTTAATTGCAAATGGGTTAATAGTGAAATTCCACGAGGAATGAAGACTGATCAATATGGATTTACTATGGTGAACCTTCAATCGATTAGGATTTAAAGACGATCCTTTCATATTAGCATCACAAGCATTACAAGCATTTTACGTCGAGGACACAATTGAAAAAGATTGACATGTAGTTGTTCGAACGCAGCCAAGGGATTTGTTTGACATATTAGAGGACAATGATGCAATTGATGATTATGCCATACCAAATTTGGATGATTGATACTTGACCATGAAAATTTTCATACAATGGTTGGCGTGGAAGAGACTCCTTTCATGAATCATTACCGTTGCTTACCCAGTTCGCTAGTTATGCCAATGCCAACGACAACACAACGGAAGATGATATGGAATAAATATATTAATTGTTTTATGTGTTTTAAGTATTAATTAGACTATATCTTTGTTTTTTATTACGTAATTTATTTAAGTTCAATTTTATTTATTAAAATCTTAAAATGTTATATGAGATAACCCAAAAAAAAAAAAAAACTTGTTATTTTTTTTTGTATGGGTTAAATATTTTTCTTTTTCAAAACTATTTTCCTAGCGCTTTTGGGCAACGACATTGGTCAGATAATTTGAAATGCACTAGGCGGGAAGTTTCCCGCTTGTTTTGAACGAGTCAGTGTCAGTTTTAACCGACGCCAAGTACATTTAATTCGACGCGAGTTATATTAAATTCAACGTCAAGTGAGTAATGTCGCTTGGAACCGACGATAATGTCTTTTAATTCGACGCCAGTTTCATTTATTTCAATGTCATGTGGATGGTGTTGGTTAAAAACGATGCCAGCTTCATTTATCTCAATGTCAGAAACTGGTGGTTTGATTTAATGCAACATGTATATCAGTAAAGTATGTTAGAATGTGGTGTCGGTTTCAACCGACACAAACCGTAACTAAATCGATGCCATGTTAAGCTCAATAAATTTTGTCAGAAGTAGTTGGATTTGACTCGACGTAATGTGTGTCAGATGTTGGTGTCGGTTTCAATCGATGCCAAGCTTCACTTATTTAGACGCCCGTGTGTAATAATTCAATGCCAATGACTTAATGTCAGTTTTAACCGACGCCAACTCAATATCCATATTTAAGCCCCTTCTTTCCCCATTTCATCCTTGCCCTCATTTATTCCCTACTTTCTGTCTCTCCTTCTCCTTCCCAACTTCGTACGTACTTCCATTTCTTCTCCCTTTTCAGCTTTTGTACTTCTCCTTCTAGAAACTATTGCTATGGATCATCATTTTGAAGATGAACATGTTGACGAGGAAGAAGTCGAAGGTGGTCCATTTTTAATTTATTATGGTTATTAATTTCCGTTTTTTGTTTTGTATTCTAACTAGTATGATGCCTAGATTGAAAATTGATTTTTGTACCTTTGTTTTTTATTGTTTTTTATGTATTTATAAGGATCAACTCAACGACGACGGGGACCCTCAATTTCCAATTAGAAGGAACAACCTTGTTCTTTTGATGCTTCTGGAAAATGTATTAGTGAAAATTCTAGTGCATTTTCAAAACATGTAGCAGCTGAGGTTAGGGATTATAGAAATGCTTCGTTGGTGAGAGATTGGCGTATGATCAAGGAAGATGGCAGGGAAGCTTTTTGGAATAGAATAAAGGTATAAGTATTTTTTGTTAGTTGAAGAGAGTAGAATAAGTCAATATTTATAGTAATAATTAATTTGCTTGAATTTTTTGATGAGTAGAGGAAACTATTATTTTTCAAGATGAAGATATACAAAAAATGCCAACGATCCGTCACATGACACTTCATGTTGCGGAGCATGAGCATAAAGAGTATAGAAATAAATTTAAAAAAAAAATTATACTGATAAACCAGTCGAGGAGCAGCAGAAGACTCCTCCTAATGTGGATCCTCGACAGTGGGCTGATTTGGTGGCTCAATGGAATAAAGAAAAAACAAAGGTAAACGTTTTATGATTTATTTTATTATAGCCTGAAATTTGTTTAATGAATTCTTTTTTTTTTTAGGAGATTGCTATAAAAAATAAGCACAATCGGCGGTTGAAAATAACGAACCACAGAACCGATGCAAAATCTTTTGCAAGAGTACGGGCAGAACTTGTAAGGGTTATACATTTTCAAGAATTGCAGATAATTTTAAATTTAATATATAATTGGTAGAAATTTATTTTTAATTTGATGGTTGCTGAAAATTGGTTTTTTTTATTGATTTATAATTATAGCAGAAAATGCATTGGAAGGAGGCAGATCCTGTTTCGCTTTTTCGTTACTGTGATACTCAAAAGGATAACACTTGGATTGATGAATCATTTGAGCGCACTAGGGTAATTGATTTTTTTTTGTGGTAGTATATTATTGTTATTAATTTTTATTATCTATAGTTGAATTTTTATTTTTAAAAATTTTATTGCAAGGCAACTATGGATGGGCATATTCAAACTATGATTGAGTCTGGGTAAGAAGATAGTGATGACCTTAGGACCCAAGTTTATGTGGAGACGATGGGTCCTGAGCGTCATAATAGAGTACGAGGGTATGAATATGGTGTGACTCCGGATATGGTGTCGTATGCATCTTCTTCAGCTTCTAGTTCTAATTCTTCCAGAAGATCATCTAGGAGTTCAATGGCAGTTCCTTATATTTTTGAGCTATTTACGTTATTTTTGTGTTTATAGAATTTGTTATGCAAAGAAAATAAAAATGGCACAAACTTGTTATTTACTCACTAAATTTTGTCAGGTTGGAATCAGAGTTTGCACTGGGGTTTTTATTAAACTTATGTTTCAGGTGGAATGGTGAGTAACGCACAAAGAAAAGAAGCAGCAAGGCTGCCAAAAAGAAGAATAAAATAAAAGAGGAAAAGCAGCACTTGGCTGCCTGGGTGGAACAAAAGAAAACAAAAGAATGAGTGGAGCACGAAGAAAAGAATAATGTGGAGAGAGGCGCGGCTTTGGCAGCTGAAAAGCATGTAAGAGAGATAGAGAGACAGCTACGAACATGGGGGATAGAAGTGGGGGGCGCAGAAAAATAATAGAATAAGAAATCAGGGAGAGCTGCCAGTGTGCAGCGTGACAAGAAACGCAGGAGAGAGCTGCCCTTGGGCAGGTGAGAGAGAGAGAAGCAGAAAATATAAGAGCACAGAGAGTGAGATTCGGGGGGAGGAAGAGAGGAAAGAAACGGACAGGAGGCTGCCCTTTGGGGTAGCAGAAGATAGGTGAGTATAGAGGTGACTGACGAGAGAGGTGAGAACGCTGCCTTTGCAGCGTGGGGAGGTGTGAAAGGTCAGTACGTGCAGGTGGGAAGCTGCGAGGACAGGGCAGTCCAGCGTGGACAGAGAATTAAACTCGGAAAGGGCTGCCTTTGGGCAGCTCGCAGAGAGCGCAGGAGGCGCAGAAAAGACGCGGGAGTGAGAGGCGAGGAAACGGGAGAGAGAGCTGCCTTTGGGCAGCTCGCAGAGACGCAAGGATTGGGGGTCTGGGAGGACCGAGAGAGGGCGCTGCCCTTTGGGCAGCGTGAAGCTGCGGGGCGAAAAAACGATAAGGTGCTGTCAAGAGAGGATCAGGTATGTAGAGAAGAGAGGGACAGAGTCCACGAGGAGGTGGTGACGCGGGGAAGAACAGGAGCTGCCCTTTGGCAGCAACTGACGCAGTCCAGGGAATTGTCAGCGAGAGGAAGACAGGCAGATGCAGCATATCACCTTCTTTCGGTTTACTCTCTCTAAACTTTTATTTTATTTCTGTTTTAATAATGGGTAACTAATTTTATTTTGGCTAGAGGTTAATTCAAAGCCATGATTTATATTTGTAATATGAATTGATTACATCCAGTTGTGATTTATAAGTTGTGAATTCAATTTACTTATCCGTTCGTATAAAAACTGATTTGTGTATGTTGGTTGAGAGTGCACGCTTAATTTTCATGCATGAATTTGACGCTAGAATATAAGGGAATTTCACCTAATCGTTATGAACTTATATTCATAAGTAGTGAAGGTTGCTAGTCACAATCACGTTAAGTAAATTCTTGGCATAAGTTTCATGCAAATCATAGTAACGAGTGTCTCGTCAATGCTTATGTTTTTCATAGAACTTATTGATTCTTGCTTGTATCTCTATTATGCAAATCATGTAGGGAACTTGTAGGGAATGTTTTGGGTTGTCGTATGCAATCATCCAACCCAATAACTTGTGGAAAAACTGAGGGTTAATTTAAGCGTACCTAATTAACTTGGGGCATTGAGAATTAATAGCTTATCGAAAAGCAACTGGAAATCATTTTGTATGCAAGTATAACATGTGTGGAGAAGAACCCTCTAGCTAGTCCGTCATTTATCATTTTACCTTAATTTTATGTTTTTGTCAATTCTGTAATTTAATTAAGTTTAATTTACTTTTCATCAAAACCAAACACCCATCCATTATTAAATTATATTATTTAGTTAGTTTTCTTTATTGTTAGTCTATTAATTCAATTTCCGTTCATTTCAGTTCCTAGTGTCTAAATTGATTGTTTTCATTATTTTGAGTCATTTTAAATGTGTTTCGAGTTATTAGAGTTTTTTAGCCTAGTTTTGTGTCATTGAATCTTGTTTAATATTTTTAAATTAATTTAGAATAGATTAGCAATCCCTCCTAATCCCCGGCCTAGAACGATACCATACTTACATCTATACTACAATTGTCAAAAAGAGGGTTTAATTTGTGTGTTAACTTATTTTTCACACCAAATTTTGGCGCCGTTGCCGGGGATTAGCAACTTTGCTAATCCTTTTATTTTTGTTTTTGTTTATGTTTATATTGGTGTTTGTGTATTTTACTTTTGATATTTGATTGATTTTTCTTTCTTTGATTTTAGGTTCAAATGGAGCCGAGGGAAATTTAAAGGAAAGATGCGTCCGGCTAAAGACGTTAAATCAAGCGCTTCTTGGGAGGCAACCCAAGCATTCAACGAAGGGAGACTTTGGAATCGCTAACCCAATCAGCTTTGCATTCTTCCATCCTTATCTTTACTGCTTTCATTTTGTTTTGTTTAGTTAGTTGTGTTATTTGGTTGATTTCTGTGAGTTTGTGTTATTTAGTTTAAGTGTGGGGGAAGGTTAACCAAAGTCTCTTTACATTAATTTACATTTATAAAAAAAAAAAAAAAAAAAAAAAAAAAAAAAAAAAAAGATAAAATTTAAAATTAATGCAAAAAAAAAAAAAAAAAAATACATAAAAAAAAAAAAAAAAGTACAAATATTTTACAATGATGTAAACTAATAGTATTCATTGGTCGGGTGGTGCTTTAGTAGTAGGCGGGGCTTTAGTAGTCGGCGGGGCCACGGAAGGAGGAGGTATCGGAGGTTGATCAGTTGGAGCTTCACTACGCGATGCCGCTCCTGAAGATGAAGGCAGATGCTGTTGGAACAGTCCCACAAACTTCCGATGATCCAGTAAAATTTGACCATCAGTGTCCTGCATCTGGTCAATCTTCCTCTTCATGCTGGTGGCATAGCTGTGTGCGAGCTTGTGCAATTCTTTATTCTCATGCTTGAGCCCTTTAATCTCTTGCTTGAGACTCTGTATTTCAGCCACCAACGATTCAACGTGACGGGTTTGAGCATATAGGCGTTGGGCCATGTTGGATACGGAACCCGCACACTGCACACTGAGAGCCAGAGACTCCTTAACAGCCAATTCATCAGACCGTCTAGCGAGCAGTCTGTTATCTTTAGGCGTGACAAGGTTCCGGGCCACCACCGCAGCTGTCATATCGTTCTTCATCACCGAAGCCCCAACGGTAAGGGGACCAGTAGGGGATATGAAAGATGGGCGCCATATGTTGTCTGGTGAAGGCGGAGCTGCCTCTTCACCAATGTTCAAGTCAAAACGACGATCGGAAGGGCCAGACATTTTCTGAAGGTGGTGAAGAAAGAAGAGAGTCGGACAGATTAAGATTTCAGAAGTGCAAGAAGGGAGTGTTTACAGGAGGGAGCTCAAGTGTGTTGTGGAACACAATTAGCGCCTCTATAAAAAGAAGAAATCGGAGAGGCGCTCCTCAGAGAAGCGTCCTCTCGCAAATCGAAGAGTCGGGGCTCCTTTCTCAAAAGCCGGATTCTTTTCTCAAAAGAGGCGTTTCATTTCTTAAAGGCTGGGCTTGCTCAGAAACCACGAGCCGAACCCCGGATTTCAAAAGATCAATTTGTCCAAACATGTCGTCACTTGTCACACGCAAATTGCTTTGCGGAAATCTCGGGCAGTTTGTCGAAGCACCAATTCAGAAATCGAAGAGGGAAATTCAACAGTCAAAGACACGCTAGCTTTCTCAAAAGCTGGGCTTCAACCCACGGGCAAATCTTCTTTTCCAGATTTATCCGCACGTGTCACATGCTACCTCTACAATCGACGATGCTCAGAGCTCGAAGCGCCAATTCCAGATATCAATGAGGAATCTGCTTTGCGGAAATTACGGGCAGCTTTGTCAGAAAGCGCGTAATTTGAACTATTCATCCATCCACCGGCTGTCGACAATGAGTGAGGGAATAGTTCCGGTTGTGAAGAAAAGTCCCATAAGTATCTACCTTCGCCTTCCACAGCAAAGGCATACCCTCTCAGCACTTCTTCATCTCCGAGAATGCATTCCCAAAGAACCCTCTTGAGTCACTCTGTGTTCCTCATTCCCTGGGATACCCTTGCTAACAACCCATCCAGAGCAAAAGTATTTCATATCATAAAGGTTGAAAGCAAGAGTATCTCATATCATGCATTCTCCATGTCCTTTTCCTTGTCTTTGTTCTAACCTGCAGGACATGGAGAAATTGCTCTCGAGTACTCGTCTTCCACTGCTGATGTACTTCCAAAGAAGCTGCCACATCTACCTGAAGAACAGATAAGGCAAGCGAAAATGACACCAGCAGCATGTGGAGACAACGTACAGAAGAAACAAGCAGAGAAGAATGCAGCTTGCACAATCATCCCAGCGGAAGGAGTCCGAGCTGAGGAACTAGAGAAGCTGCCACATCTGCTTGGAGAACAAATAAGGAACTGCAACATTCCCAAATAGCAAAGCCTTGCAGTACAATAGTATAAAATCATCACTTGCAAGTGAAAAGCTAAGTGTCACCCTGTTCAAGAGGAAAGCTGTGGAAAGTCAACAAGCACGACCAATGATTACTTATTAGTTTTATTCATTATCTTTTATCGTAATTTTCAATTTTTCGTTTGCAATTTTTTTTAATTAATTTTCTTGCGTTACTTAACTGAATTATTTCTTTTCTTTGCAGGAACTTTTGGTTCTTTCCACCCTTGAAGTTGATTGCAGAATTTTAGCTTGGGGGTCATCGCTTGATTTTACTGCAAATTAGGGAAGTTTTCAGTCCACTTGTTTTATTTTGTTTCTTATTATTTATTTTATTTTATTTTTTTTATTTGCATTATAGTGTTTTCTGACATTGGGGACAATGTCAAGTTTAAGTGTGGGGGTAGAAATCTCTAGAATTTCATTTGTTTCTGTGTTGTTAGTTTTTGTTTTCTTAAAAAAATAAAAATAAAAAAATCGGAAAATTTAAAAAAATCCAAAAATATTGTCTTGTTTCCCTTATTGTTTTGAATTAGATTTTTGTTAGTTTCCCGACCCAACGATATAATTGGATAAAATTTGAATCATGATTATCAAGAACTTAGTTAACATGTGTTTTGTGAAATTCCTAATTCTCTTGTTAGTTTTGTACATGTTTGATCATCTTTGAAAAACCAAATGCACATAGCCTTGTTGATGTGAAACTAAAGTATGAATTAAAGCTTCATATGTGAATTTAGTGACCATATATATCCTATGTGAGTTTTTGAGCCTATTGAAAGTGTGTGCATTTTTCATACACTCCTATTCTTTCATGTGTGATGAACTTATGTGAGATACATCTCTAGAACTTGCGTAACGATCTTTCGAAATGTTTGTCATTGATTGCATGAACTTGGAAATGATAGAGGCATTAGGTTTACCACTATGGCCCAAATAACCATGTTTCCCAAAGAAAAATGATATCATTAGATTGCCAATTTGAGCCGTATTTGTTGAGCCTTTTATTTCTTATCACCAGATATGTCTACCCTTATACCTGAAACATTTTTCCTTACCCTTTCCAAGCGAGCAATGCGAGATTGTCTTATGAGAAACGTTTGTGAAGTACTGTGAAGATGTTTAGCAAAAGATTAAGTGTGGGGGTATTTCATGTTTGTATTGAAAAAAAAAAAAAAAAAAAAAAGAGAGAAAAGAAAAAGAAAAAGAAAGATTGTATACGAAGAAAAAAAAAAAGAAGAAAAAAAAAAGAAAATAAAAAGTTTTTTTTTTAAAGTTTCAGTTTAAGAGTATGGTTGGAGGTGCTAGAAGAATTGTTGGAGAGCTTGAGTTCTTATAAATCTAAAGAAAAGAATTGCTTGCAATGTAGCTTGGAATTTGTGTTTTCCTATTCTTTTGTTTCAATAACCCTATCCCTAAACCTCATTACATCCAATAAAAGTCCTCTTGATTTAAGTTTTGCAATTATGACTGTGGAGAAGTGATCTTTATGCAAGCTTATGGTAGAAATTTCACATTTGATTCTTTGAGCGAAACACATTAAAACTAAACACATGTGTGATTGAGTGCATATCCAGTGAGAAGGTCGCTAGTTTGCATATGATGATCTTAAAAATAAAAACTTGAAATTGCATTAGCATGGCTATCTCACACACTACACTTCAAGGATGATTCAAAGATTACTGCTAATATTTGAATAAGGAAGATGAACTTGGATTAGTTTGTTGGTGCTAGCTATGGTTCTTGATGATTTGTTTTCTCGAATGAAATTCTATGAGGGTCACATACGGGGAAACTAATGTTTTTCATGTTAGTACTTTTTCATGTTTTCTTTGTTTTGCTCGAGGACTAGCAAAAGCTAAGTATGGGGGTATTTGATCGGATCATATTTATATATATTTTTACTTCAAATTCACTCGTCTTTTCTTAGTTAGTTCCTTATATTTTTGAGCTATTTACGTTATTTTTGTGTTTATAGAATTTGTTATGCAAAGAAAATAAAAATGGCACAAACTTGTTATTTACTCACTAAATTTTGTCAGGTTGGAATCAGAGTTTGCACTGGGGTTTTTATTAAACTTATGTTTCAGGTGGAATGGTGAGTAACGCACAAAGAAAAGAAGCAGCAAGGCTGCCAAAAAGAAGAATAAAATAAAAGAGGAAAAGCAGCACTTGGCTGCCTGGGTGGAACAAAAGAAAACAAAAGAATGAGTGGAGCACGAAGAAAAGAATAATGTGGAGAGAGGCGCGGCTTTGGCAGCTGAAAAGCATGTAAGAGAGATAGAGAGACAGCTACGAACAGGGGGGATAGAAGTGGGGGGCGCAGAAAAATAATAGAATAAGAAATCAGGGAGAGCTGCCAGTATGCAGCGTGACAAGAAACGCAGGAGAGAGCTGCCCTTGGGCAGGTGAGAGAGAGAGAAGCAGAAAATATAAGAGCACAGAGAGTGAGATTCGGGGGGAGGAAGAGAGGAAAGAAACGGACAGGAGGCTGCCCTTTGGGGTAGCAGAAGATAGGTGAGTATAGAGGTGACTGACGAGAGAGGTGAGAACGCTGCCTTTGCAGCGTGGGGAGGTGTGAAAGGTCAGTACGTGCAGGTGGGAAGCTGCGAGGACAGGGCAGTCCAGCGTGGACAGAGAATTAAACTCGGAAAGGGCTGCCTTTGGGCAGCTCGCAGAGAGCGCAGGAGGCGCAGAAAAGACGCGGGAGTGAGAGGCGAGGAAACGGGAGAGAGAGCTGCCTTTGGGCAGCTCGCAGAGACGCAAGGATTGGGGGTCTGGGAGGACCGAGAGAGGGCGCTGCCCTTTGGGCAGCGTGAAGCTGCGGGGCGAAAAAACGATAAGGTGCTGTCAAGAGAGGATCAGGTATGTAGAGAAGAGAGGGACAGAGTCCACGAGGAGGTGGTGACGCGGGGAAGAACAGGAGCTGCCCTTTGGCAGCAACTGACGCAGTCCAGGGAATTGTCAGCGAGAGGAAGACAGGCAGATGCAGCAGATCACCTTCTTTCGGTTTACTCTCTCTAAACTTTTATTTTATTTCTGTTTTAATAATGTGTAACTAATTTTATTTTGGCTAGAGGTTAATTCAAAGCCATGATTTATATTTGTAATATGAATTGATTACATCCAGTTGTGATTTATAAGTTGTGAATTCAATTTACTTATCCGTTCGTATAAAAACTGATTTGTGTATGTTGGTTGAGAGTGCACGCTTAATTTTCATGCATGAATTTGACGCTAGAATATAAGGGAATTTCACCTAATCGTTATGAACTTATATTCATAAGTAGTGAAGGTTGCTAGTCACAATCACGTTAAGTAAATTCTTGGCATAAGTTTCATGCAAATCATAGTAACGAGTGTCTCGTCAATGCTTATGTTTTTCATAGAACTTATTGATTCTTGCTTGTATCTCTATTATGCAAATCATGTAGGGAACTTGTAGGGAATGTTTTGGGTTGTCGTATGCAATCATCCAACCCAATAACTTGTGGAAAAACTGAGGGTTAATTTAAGCGTACCTAATTAACTTGGGGCATTGAGAATTAATAGCTTATCGAAAAGCAACTGGAAATCATTTTGTATGCAAGTATAACATGTGTGGAGAAGAACCCTCTAGCTAGTCCGTCATTTATCATTTTACCTTAATTTTATGTTTTTGTCAATTCTGTAATTTAATTAAGTTTAATTTACTTTTCATCAAAACCAAACACCCATCCATTATTAAATTATATTATTTAGTTAGTTTTCTTTATTGTTAGTCTATTAATTCAATTTCCGTTCATTTCAGTTCCTAGTGTCTAAATTGATTGTTTTCATTATTTTGAGTCATTTTAAGTGTGTTTCGAGTTATTAGAGTTTTTTAGCCTAGTTTTGTGTCATTGAATCTTGTTTAATATTTTTAAATTAATTTAGAATAGATTAGCAATCCCTCCTAATCCCCGGCCTAGAACGATACCCTACTTACATCTATACTACAATTGTCAAAAAGAGGGTTTAATTTGTGTGTCAAGTAATTCTCACACCAATCGTACACCGTGTAAGGTAAAGATTGAAGAAACAACGGAGATGAGTAAGAATAATTAAATGGTTTAATTATTTATGGCAAGGATTAATTAATATGTTAATTAATCTAACGAATAAAGTTCGTTAAAAGACCTAGGATTAGTTTTGGGCCTTAAGGCCCAATGGGCTTCGAACGTCAAGCCCATTGACTTAAGTTGTATGACAACTTAATGACTAAATATTCACAAAGGCCCAAACAACCCAAATAACACCCTATGGCCGGCCATATTAATAATGGAGTGGATTTTGGACTTATTACAAGTTTGCCACTCCATTGAAGGTAGGTATAAATATGACTTTATAGCCTTTTCTTCATAAGGGTTTCTTTTGGGAGAAAAGATGAGAACAAAAGCTCTCTTTGCTCTCTAAGAGGCTGGCCACCCTAGAGGAACATAGCTAGCAATCTTACTTCCTCTAGGTCACTCATTTCTTCATTAATCCTTCCTTGGTGTGGAGACTTAGAGGTTCTCAACTTTGAGAACTTGGAGAAACCAATTCTTCCATCCAAATCCATGGAGCTAAGAAGCAAGGAATGAAGGCCCTATCTCTTGGGTGATTATCCTTTGCTTATGCAAAGAGGAATCAACAAAGGTATAAATTTCTCAACTCACTTTGTTTTGAGTTGAGTCTTGGTTCACCTAACTACTAGGCTTTGAATTTCATGGGTAATGTTTTGTTTTTGAGTGCATACAAGCATGATTCCACCTTTAATTTGTTAATTGCATGTTATAGATGTTGCTCAAAAGAACATGTTTTTCACAAAATTTCCTTCAAGTGGTATCAGGGCCTAGGACTAGTAGTTGGTGAATCCTTTTGGGTTTTGTAGTTCATTGTTTATGATTTGAATGTTGTAATTGTTACAAGCTTTATTCTTGCCTTTTGAATGTAAATTTTGTTAGAAAATTTGCCATCTCAAATGTTGTAGATGTAGTTCATATGAGCATGAATTTTGGAGCTAAAATTTGGTGCCATGTTTTTGGGGAAATTCGGCCAAATCCAAAGGGTGGATTTTTTGGTTCTTGTTTGTCTTGTTAAAAGTGTTTTAAGATAACTTTTGGAACCCCTAAGTACCCTAGGATGTTAACCGCATTTTGAGTAGTGAAAATTTGAGTTTTATTGATTGAAAATGTTCATGGAGCTCTTATGGGTTTTTCATGAATGTTCTTCATTGTTCTTGAGGTTCTTACCAAGAACAAAAAGTTTGTTGTTTTGATTCAAAGTTTTAGTTAATTTCATAAAGTCTTTGTTTTGTGTGGGTTGGTGTGAATTATCTATCAACAAGACATTTATTTGAAAAGGTGATTGAAATGTTGATAGAGTGTTTGAATTTATGTACATAATTGATATTTTTCTTACACACATGTTTCCCACCAACCCATTTCCACTTGCATGGCTTTATGACTTTGTTGAAAAAAAATTTCAAAATTTTTGTGGCTTCACTCTCACCAAAACCGGCCACCCTACAAGTACGGTAGTTTGGGGCTTTTATGCAATTACATAAAGTTTTGATACTTTTGTGTATTTGTAGTTTGACCCAAAAATTTACATTTCTTACGTAAAGGCCCAAAATCACTAAAGGACAAATTGTTTTGTTCCTTTAATGAAGTTTTTGAATTTGTTGAAATTTTTGGGTTCTAGTTGTAATTACATGAAGTAGTGGACTTTTGTGTTTTTACAAAGTGACCTCAAAAGTTTATGTTTTGCAATATAGCCCAAAAGTTGAGGTTATTGCATTTTGGCCCAAATTAGGTAGAGAACAAAATGGTTTTGTCTCTTTAAATGAGAATTGGATTTTCATTTCATTTAGCTCCATCTAAATCAATTCTATGGATACAAAAACCAAATGACAATGTTGCATTCAAGTTTAATTAGTTAAAGCGTTAATTAATTAAAGGGTGATTATGAACCTAAGCCTATGATAATTGAGCTATGTGAAAGGCCGTCTCAAATCTGTTTGAACCATGGGAATGTGTAGATTAGATTTTGGTTGTAATTTGATATGATCAAATGTTGTAAAAGAGCATAAGCTCTTCTTTACTTTGAAGTACTCCTTTTCTTGTTTTATTTGATATGCATGAAATTGGAGTAGTTGGGTCCAACGCCCAATAGGAAAAACACGCCTTAATATAATTAAATGCGTAACTAAAATCAATCACCATCCCTAGACCAAGATTCAACACTAGGCTCGTGTTGGATCTAATCAAAGGTTCATAGTCATCCTAAGGCTCTAAGGCAACTATATAGTCCATCAATGAATGCAAACCTTATGTTAGTAGTACCATATACTCTTGCTTTAAAAACCTTTTTACAAGCTTAGTGGGAGTATTATATACTACTAAATCAATCACATGGACCAATAGTTGTAATAGGACCAAATTGTTTTAATAAGATTAAAATGTATGTTTATATGTGATGAGACCTAAAACCCTCAACCAAACCATTATTAAGTTGATAAGCGTGAGAGTGCTTTGAACACTCTTTCGTGGCCTTCCACCGTGGTAGGCTCCGATCGTTTGTGACTCGTACACTGACTTCACCCTATCATGGGGGAGTACAAAGTGCGTGCTTACACTCAGGAGGAGTTCTATATGCATACATGATATTGTGAAGGTAGGCAACGAGAATAGCCAACATCATATCATTGTGAGGTTGTTCTTGAACCCCTACTCGAACTTGCATGGTGGGAATGACTTAACTAAGTGCAATGGAGCCAACATCATATCATTGTGAGGCTTCATTCTCTAGAAGCCAAATAAGATGGGTACTTGCAAGAGATGCAAATGAGTAAGTGTACTCTCTCATTATTATTGATGCTAGCCAACATCATATCATTGTGAGGTGGGCTTGGTAATGATTAGTCTCCCATACCCTACTAAGAGTTTCCTCTAAAACTCTCGAATTCCGATAAGGGATATGGAATTTGCCAAAAATAGTGGGTGGTGCTATTTGATTTAAAGACCCGAATCAAATGGCTTAAAATCAATCAATTTATATTTGTTATGTATTTGTTTACCAATATATTTGCAAACACTATCCAAAACTTGACAAAGAAAGGCCGAATGCTTTAGTTTCCGGACTTGGTACCACAATCCCAAAGATTGTCTTAAATGGATTGTATATGTACCTAAGTAGTCTAATCCTCACAAGCTTCCTATTAATAATGTATCATTGGAAGAACATGTTAGATAAGTCTATCATAAAGAGGACAACACTTTTAATGTCATAGTTCTTCACTTACAAATCGTTGTATGAAGAAATAAGAGTTGCTTTGAACAACCCTTAGCTAATGCAAACACTAGTGCTTGTTTCTTTGTTAAATGAACAAAGAACTTAAGAAGAAAGCACAACGGCATGGACACTTTATGTGCCATGATTCTTCACTTACAAATTGTTGTATGAAGAAATGAGAGTTGCCTTAAACAACTCTTGAAAGTTTGTAATTATGTTTAGAACATAATGGTTGGTTGACAAAAATAGTCCATCAACATAGACTTATGATGATTTTGAATCATTGAGTGTTGAAGTGTTAAACCACTTCTAGAAACGGAAACTAGGCAAGGACTTCACCTTTGTGTCCCTATCCAAATGGTTCACTAAGTTTATTGTAAACTATATAGTGAACAATAACCACACACTCTCCAAATCGTTTGATGTGTATAACACAATTGAAATAAGTTTCAAGAGAGATAGTGGGAGTTTAGGGACCATGAATATTGTAGTCAAAGGAGAAGTCAAATGAAGAAAGCGGAATAAACTCCAAGGGAACAAACTTTCTTTATGAAAGGATGGACATTGGAAGGGGTTTTTGCAAGAAATGTCTTGCAAGTGTCAAGAACACACCTTTCGAAGGTGTTGTAAATTGTTCTTGAAAAGTTCAAAACAGTTGGTTCTTCTACTTGAATGCTTGATTCCGTATTAGTAACTATGTTTTACAATCGTTGTAAAAGTGTGGCTAATAAAAAGTAGAAGATTAATGAGAGAAGAGAAAGTACTTCACATTCGGAACATGAATCAAATGTAGATCTCTGCGAAAGCAGATGGTACTTACTTCCTCATATGAACTACCAAAGAAATTGGAAAAACCATAGATTGTCTTTACATTCCAATTTTAAGGAACTTAATTCCATCACTATAAGGGATGGATGAATGTTTTGTTTGACAAAACATTGTTCTTTATTAATGAATGATTAGATTATTGTAATCTAATTAATTGTCTCTATAGTAGAGATGATATGGTAGTGTTAACTGTTTAGAAAATTACGATGCTTAAAACCCAAAAGGTTGCAAGGTAGTGACTAATCCCAACTGAGTTGTGATACCTCTAAAACATAAATTACGAGTTGGTCATTGATGGATGCTTTGGATCGTTAGATCCGGATCCAATACCTTCTTATTAAAATTGTATAGAGGCGAAATGTTCGAATCTTTATTCTTTTGGAAAGGAAGAAAGAATCACAAAGTTGTTGAGGTTAATTCACTTAGATGTTAGTGGCACTTGTCCACAACATAATACTACTCATGTTGTATGACATTCACCGAAGATCACTCTCGGTTGGACTATCATTTATTTTGAATAAACACAAGTCCGAATACTTTGCAAAAGGTTTCAAAGAATTCAAGAAATGTAAGTTGATGAGTAAGATGTCTAAAGTATTTACCTCCTTAGATTTGATCCAAGGAAAGGTAACAATTTAGAACAGTTTCCTTGAAAGATATCAAGGAAAGAAGCATCGTATGATAATGAATTTCTCCATTAAGAGAAGAATGAACTCGAAATAAGATTTAGTTCATTGGATGTTATCAATTGCCCATATATAGGATATATACTTCTAAGACAATATGATTGTCAATTAGAAGATCTTCCAAAATTTTCATGACTCCATAGGATATAGTTGGAAAGAAAGACAAATCTTAATCATGTTAAGATTTGGGGTTGTGTGCTAATAAGCAATATTTGTTTAAAGAATTATCTTGTGGGTATCCTTAAATTAACATTTGGATATCACTTCTATAAACCAACTAACAAATGTTGTTTGTTGGGTAGTTCATTGTAATCCTACAATATGATTTGCCTAACGCAAATGAACGAGAGATAGAACTCAAAGAATGGGTTCTTTGAGAGACAAGATGATAATCAACAAATATAACAACCTAGTTCCTATGACATAAGCTCCAAGGTAGTCGAGAAGGATTTATAAACTGTCTCAGTTGAATGGTTTGAACTTTATGACTATGTCATAGAGTTACACCTCTTAATTCGAAAGAAATAAGAATGAAAATTCTTATGACTTCATTAAGTGTATATACGACATATACTCAAGGAAATGGTAAAGTACCATTTGACCCGAAATAATGAAACCTTTATAGCTAATTGGTAGCTTAAGGTGACTACAATTAAAGAGATTGGTTGACTTGGAAGAAACCATCTTTGACGTAGTCTTGGTTTCAATTAATTCGAAGATTGCTAGCTACAACTAAATGGTGATTCAATGTTTGGACATAATATGGGTTTCCGAAACCATTATTAAGATAGTCTTGATAATATATGTCTAAAACTATGAATCACAAGACAAGTAAGTTGTAGAGATCCATCCATCATGGATCTTAGCAAGCTAGTGGGAGCTATAAACGTCTTATAAGAGAAAGATCAAATCGTTTGATTTCTCATAATGATGTAAATGAATCTTTTGTTTACTAGGTTTACAAAAGATTAGTGGGAGTTAATCATGTTCCTAAATTTGAATATATATATATATATACAAATATATGATATATTAATTTTGGAAATGAAAAAGGATACTTCTTCGTTAAAGTTACGACTTTAAACAATCTGTAACGATAGAATGTATATGGGAGACATAGTCTATAAACATGGGATGGAAATCTATAATGATAGATTTCGGGATATAATTGGATTATATCAAGCCCTAATGATAGACAAAAGATGCTAGGAAGTTTCTCATACGATGATAAACTTCAATCAGAAGAACAACTCTAGTGAGACTAGGAGGTAGCTCTTCTCAAAGGGAACGTACCCTTTGACTCCCAAAGAAATAATGCGTAAATAGAATCCTTTATGCATACGCGGAAAAGTGATTTACGTATTTCATATTGTAATAAAAACATTGATATGAGTTGTACCTAGAACGGTACAAGACGATATCAGTGCAAGCCCAGGATCAGAACCATGGCAACTGTCAAGTGAGTCCTTAAGTATTTAAGAAATACTAAAGAGATAATCAGATATCTCTTTATTATGACTAAAGAGATATTTGGATGGAAACATTAAAAGTAATGACTTTAGTGTGTTTCATTATGAATGCAAAATATATTGCCTTATAGAAGCTTACAACAATGTTGTTTGGATGGGAAAGTTCATTTATGAACTTTCTATTTGGTTCCAACCAGAAAGTGTCTCTAGTGTACCGACACTACGACACTAATGGGGTGATAGCTCAAGCCAGGGAATCAAGGTCTCATCAAGATCCGAACTCAAATGAGAGACTGAACCACATGATTGAGAATCATGTATAATGGTGACGTCGTTATTCTCAAGGTTGCTTCTATGGATAACATATAGATATCCATTGTCTAGGCCTACTACTCAGCCATTTTTAAAATGACTAAAGAAGAGGTATCATCACTGATGACCAAACTGATTGGCTCTAGTGCAAGTGGGAGATTGTTGGAAATGTGCCCTAAAACCAATCATATGAAGACACTTTACGGACATTTCACATGTTAAACTAATCTAGTTTAATATCAAGGGCAAAGATTATTGTTTTAAGCCGTCTCATATAAATGTTATATACTTAAACGATAAGTCCAAGGAATATGTAATTAGGAGAATGTAATTTAAACAAGTTAGATTTATGAGACCATTCTCTTTTGTATACATATCCTAAACATTCCTGATCATAGGATTGCCAATTGGTCATTGACAGTCCGTTCAGATCAGTACGTGTTGTGTCTTCTCTCATGGAGAGCGACTGGTCTCGAGTCATTGGTGTGATTGACACCAAGACAAGCATGTAGGTGCTCAATAGCGAATGAGTCCACTGAACACGATCAACGAGGAGTTCTCATACTCATGTCACATGAGAACTCATGGTTGGGATAATGCAAAGTAGTCCTTTAACCTGAGGCATCATAATTGTCTTGTGGTTAAGTCCTTGATCTTTGACTATGTCAAAGTCACTCCATCAGAGGGTGTCCACAGCATAGATGGGGTTAAGCCACTTAGCCATGGAGGCAAGTGAATGCGCAACAAGGGATCTCTAACCTTCAAACAGTTTGAAAGAGAATACTCTATGATATGATTAAGAATCTCTGGCCAGAATATGAATGAGATTTAGGAAGTCATTCCAAATCACATTCAAGGCAATCATATAAGTAAATGAATCACATTGGATAGTAGACATGAATAAACTATCAATCCAAACAATGTGGTCAAGAGCATTGTATTAGAGAAAGACCGTATTGCATTGTAATCCTAAACTGAATAGGTTCTCCACCTCTTCTGATTAGCTTGGGTAACCATGACATACTGCTAGGTGTCACTCATGGTTTGTGGAAGCCCTATACGTGTATAATCACTAAAGGGAGAATTGAAAGTAAGTTTCAATTCACAATCAATTTGAAAGAGTTCTAATCGCCCACTGCCTCGCTAAAAGGAACCTAATGGATCGTTCACTGTGTAAGGTAAAGATTGAAGAAACAACGGAGATGAGTAAGAATAATTAAATGGTTTAATTATTTATGGCAAGGATTAATTAATATGTTAATTAATCAAACAAATAAAGTTCGTTAAAAGACCTAGGGTTAGTTTTGGGCCTTAAGGCCCAATAGGCTTCGAACGTCAAGCCCATTGACTTAAGTTGTATGACAACTTAATGACTAAATATTCAGAAAGGCCCAAACAACCCAAATAACACCCTATGGTCGGCCATATTAATAATGGAGTGGGTTTTGGACGTATTACAAGTTTGCCACTCCAATGAAGGTAGGTATAAATATGACTTTATAGCCTTTTCTTCATAAGGGTTTCTTTTGGGAGAAAAGATGAGAACAAAAGCTCTTTTTGCTCTCTAAGAGGCCGGCCACCCTAGAGGAACATAGCTAGCAATCTTACTTCCTCTAGGTCACTCATTTCTTCATCAATCCTTCCTTGGTGTGGAGACTTAGAGGTTCTCAACTTTGAGAACTTGGAGAAACCAATTCTTCCATCCAAATCCATGGAGCTAAGAAGCAAGGAATGAAGGCCCTATCTCTTGGGTGATTATCCTTTGCTTATGCAAAGAGGAATCAACAAAGGTATAAATTTCTCAACTCACTTTGTTTTGAGTTGAGTCTTGATTCACCTAACTACTAGGCTTTGAATTTCATGGGTAATGTTTTGTTTTTGAGTGCATACAAGCATGATTCCGCCTTTAATTTGTTAATTGCATGCTATAGATGTTGCTCAAAAGAACATGTTTTTCACAAAATTTCCTTCATGTTTCCAGAAGCAAGAAGATCTCTACACCTGCTACCCTTTCCTACGAGCAACCCAATAGATGTGGGGACATTTGTGGAGCCAAAAATAATCACAAGACGACACATGGATCTTTGGATAAAAAAGGACAAGAATACCCTTGAGGCACATCGAGATTCCTACGCGTGAGTAGCGGAGAATCATCTTTCAACCAAGTCAAAAGTGCCCAAAATAGGTAACAATTCAAAACCTATTTCATCCAACCACATCAAATCCTTTCTACAAGGTAATTCCCAAACACATTCCTTTTAAATTATGTTAATTGGCTAATTAATGGGTTTATTGCCTAATTAACCCATTAATTGTCAATTAAACCATCCATTATATCCAATTAACCACCAAAATATATCTCATTCAACCCTAAAAATAGGCAATGGCCAGCCACCTCCCTTTCTTCCTAACCTTTTTCATTTTTCTCCATTTTATTACCCCATTTATACAAATAATCAATTTTGTAACCACCAATTTATTCTTTAGGGTTTAGTTAGCCAATAAATTGACTAATTAAACCAAAATCATAACCACAAAATCCCTTCAAGGCCAGCCACACCTTGAGGGAAAAGAGACAAGCCTAATCCTATAAATAGGCTCCTATTTTCACCAAAAATATATTCCAATTCTCTTACAAAAAATTCCAAATGCTCTAAACACTTTTTTTCTCTCTAAATTCTAACTTTGGCATCGGAGGTTCTTCGGCCAAAGCCCTCCCCCCCCATTCATTGTGGGCGCGTGAGGCTCTTGGCCTTGACCTAAAGTGTTAATTGTTTTGTAGGTGCAATTTTGTCCAAAATCAAGGAAGAAGAAATTTGCATCCACAGTTTTTAAACCGCCAGTGATATCCCCTTTTGTTGTAGTGAAATCTTAATCCTACCATGCAGTACAAACACAATCTTCCTTTTCTATCCACCTCTACATGTTTTGTTCTATCATGTTGTACCAGATTATCAGCTATTTCCCTTGCAGACTTATTGTCACAATATAATTTCATAGCCCCTATACTCAGCCTCTGCAGAGACCTTGCTGCTGAAAAACATTGTTCGGCATACCCTTATACCTAACCAAAAGAGTTCACATACTCCTACAAAGACATATTGGGTACGTTGCTACTAAGAAACACTATTTTGTTCGCTAGAATCTTGCCAAACTGGGCTAGTATGTTCGGGAAGGTCATGTCAAACTGGGTTAAAATCTCCAGTAAGTTCCTGCTAGGGATGGCAACGGTTATGGAGGGTGGGTAACTGCAGTTAGTTACCCATAACCGCTTAAGCTTTTACCTACATAACTGTTTACCTGTTGGGTATTGCTTAAATGGTTATGGGTATTAATGGTTATACTCATACCCATAACCGTTTATAAATAGTTAATCATACTCATAAACACGTACCATTTAACCATAACCATTTACCCGTTTAGCTCTTTTTTTATCCGTCTACATGTTTTATTAACAACTTGAAAATTAAAAATGAAATTTGTCATATATTTTTTAAAATTATAGGTACATTTAACATGCATTTCCATATTTTAATTTTTTAAGTTCTCATACCATTTCAATAATTGAAATAATAGTTTATGAACGATGTAAAAATTAACATTTTTACACTTGTTTTTCTTGTAAATCAATTAGAAACTACCCTAAGCGGTATCGCGCATGTAACGCAAAATAAGAATCCATTGATCATTGCAATATTGATACCTCTGCTCTACAAACACAAATATTTTTTTCAATATTCAATTACTGAAATAAATTAGAAATCAGCATGAACAGGCTTGTAATATTTGAGACCAACCAATCCAACAAGAATCATGAAACTCTTTAAAATTTGAGATTAACACACTCAATTCGACAACATAAAAACCCCAAAAATTTAAAATTTTCACATAAAATTCCAATTCCAACTCCAATTAGCTTTAAATTCTACAAGGATTAAAGAAACTGGAAAACAATACCTGCTGGGGTTGGGGATAAAAAAAAAAACAGGTATTTTGTTGATGGTCAGTTGAGTGCCATATGTGTTGAAATGAGCTAATACCATATTTTGACCTATATTAGCTAATAAATATAGGTATTTTGACCGATTTAAATCAGGTAGTTTGTTAATTTAAAATTTGATTAGTAAAAATAAACTCCACCAATCGATTTGGAATTCTTAAAATTTATTTTACATATATTAAAATAAACCGTTAAATGAGTAACCATTTACAACCACGGATAATACTCATAACCACTCATTTAAATTTCATGGTAAATGGATATACTCAAAACCGTTTATTTGTTTAAACGGTTACTTATAACCGTAGCCGTGAGTTTTAAATAGGCGGGTAACCGCGGTTACCTATGTCTGTGGGCATTTGGCCTATCCCTAGTTCCTAGTGAACTGGGCTGGTATTTTCAGTAGGGACCTACCGAACTGGGCCAGATTCCTCGGTAAGTTCCTGCCATTATGAGCTAGTATTTTTGGTAGGTTCTTGCCGAATTGGGATGTGTTGTTTTGTTGGACTGGCAGTGGGTTGTTTGTTTAGCTAGACTATTATATCCTTTCTTTCTCCCCCTAATGTATAATCTAACCAACATAGATCATCCAAGTCATTATTCTCCCTTTGATGATTAGAGTTGGATAGAGAAGAAGCATAAAACCACTTGGATTCAGAATATGTAATGTCCATTGTAACTTACATACGTTGAGCGGCAGTGTGTTAACACATGAATCCCTTCTATTGAGTTGCAAAACCCAAAAAAGGAAACTGAAGTGCACATGAATCAAGTTTGCTACAATGAACTTTCTGAATGTGAACATAAAACAAACAACCAAAGATCCAGGATAACAAAGTTGGAAAATATTAGTGTTTAGGCTTATTTTAGTATTTGGGTTTTGCTTGTTAGTTTAGAATTTGGGCCTAGTCCATTCGAGTTAAGGATTCTTAGGTTTAGTTCTCTATAAATATTGCTTGTAATTTAGTTTGAGAAATAAGTAATTCACAATGTAACCTCTTGGAATTTTGTAGTCGTTTCGGCATTCTCGTTTGCATTAAATATTCTTATTTTGTTAGTCTTGTTCGTCGCGCACTCTGATATTCAACTTGGTATTAGAGTAGGTTTGATCCTTTGGGATTTAATCTGCTCGTCTCGTATCAGTTTGTTGTCGTCTTCCGCTATTTGATTGTTTCAGTTTAGATAAATCGTTTGTTATTATCCTGTCCCTTGCGATCTGACTTGCATCACCACCTTGATCTGAATCTGCACCCGCTGTCTGGAACCTAAACCCGTATCTGCATCACTCATTTTTGTTTTTCGCAAGTTGAAGAAAGTCCCAGGAGAATGGAAAAAGTAACAAAGAATAAGAAAATATAAAGGATCATGCTGGTGTTGTTTGTTTGCACAGAAGAGGGAAAAAAATACAACAACAAAAAAAGGAGAAGGAAGAAGGAAGAAAAAAAAAAGGATCACTCGAATGACGTTGTATACGTGGAAAGTTGGACTTTTTTGCTTGTTTGTTCAGAAGTTGGTTGGAAGTTTGCACTGGCATTGGAATCTTGCAATTGCACCACTTGGATTACTTTCGCTCGCTCGCATATTTGCTCGCTTGATTCCTTGCTCACTTGTCTTGTCGTGTCCGCCTAACGGAGCTTGCCTTGTCGTGTCGTGCTGCCTCTTGCCTTATCGTGTCCGCCTAACGGAGCTTGCATCCGTATCTACTTGTTGGCAAACTCATGTTGTTTACTGCCATGAGTTTGACAGTGGGTGTTGGAAAATATTAGTGTTTAGGTTTATTTAGTATTTGGGTTTTTCTTGTTAGTTTAGAATTTGGGCCTAACCCATCCAAGTTAGGGTTTCTTAGGTTTAGTTCTCTATAAATATTGCTTGTAATTTAGTTCAAGAAATAAGTCATTCACAATGTAGCCTCTTGAAGTTTTGTAACTGTTTTGGCATTCTCGTTTGTTTAATAATATTCTTATTTCGTTAGTCTTCTCCGTCGCGCACTCTGATATTCAACTATATGTAGAAACCACTAGAACATTTTGAGTAAGCTTCTGAAATGGTGTTCAAAAATTCAAGACCCGAGAAAGCATGCGGTCCTTTCATAAACTGTATATACAATTGCTTCAGGCTAGAAGTGTTTAGGAGCATAAGCACCAATCATCTTTGGTGTCGAAAGTTAGAGGTCCTTTACTTAAGGACTTTTGGAGAATCCATTCAAGCATCCAAATCCAAAGAGCAAAGTGATGATGATGAAGGCTATGGAGTCCAACTCAAGGAGAGAAATGAAGGCCCTCACTTTGGGTGATTATCCTTTGCAAGGCAAAGAGGATCTTCAAAGGTATAACAAATCTCAACTCTCTTCGTGAATTTGAGTTAAGTCTTTGGTACACCTCACTCCTAAGCCTTCAATTTCTTGTTCTAAGTTTTATTTTTGAGTGCATACAAGTATGCTTCCGTCATTTAATTGTTAAATGCATGCATATATGTTGCTCCATGAACATAGTATTTTGCATTTCTTGATACTAATCTATATTATTTTTTGCATTTTTTTATGCTAATCTGTCATTTTTTTGCATTTCTTGATACCAATATATGACATTCTATGGCATTTCTTGATGCTAATCTCTGCCATTTTTTTGCCTTTCTTAATGCTAATCAGTGTTTTAAAATACTCGCCGCCACCCCCAACGACCGGCACAGCCGCTGTCACGCCCATAAAACCCTAATTTTAAGGTTATGGTTTCTGATTTTGAATTTTTTAATATAATGTATGCGTGTGCGCACTGTGCAGTATATACATATGTGCGTATATAAGTTTTGCGAATAATCATATGTATGCATCACTAACTTTACTATTGTTTTGGCTTTGGCTTTGCTCATCTGTTATTAGAAGGACCAATTTTTTTTTAATGTTCTGTAATTGCATGGGTGTGTGCATAATGAATATATACATGTGTGCGTGTGTGAATATACATGTATGCGTGTGTGCAGTCTACGTACATGTGTGCGTGTGCAATATATACATGTGTACATGTGTGAATATAATTATATATAGAAATTGATTAATTGTAATGCTTGCTGCTATTGTATGTAGTGGTTGATGAAGTATACATATAATTGTAATGCTTGGTCAATTTGATTGATTGTTTAGGCAAATGATATTGAAGAATGACTTCTGCTAAGAAAGATTTTGCTTGACAATAGACAAAAGATATTGATTCGATTACCAAACATTTCTATTGTGTTATTTTATTATCACAAATGCATGAGTTTAATTTCTAGATTCAAACATCAATTGGGTGGTGTAAATTCGGGAGGAACGGCCAATTGTAAAAAAGTCTCACCCAATGTGAATGCATAATGCTTTGCTAATATTCAAGAAACTAATTAAAAATAAAGAACAAAGCTAGTCTTGATTTGTCTCATGGTGTCAAAGAAGAAAGTGAGAGTGTGGACATAGAAGTGGTTCCAAGGATATACTATAGAAGTAGCACTCGAAGGAGTGGCAATAGGAGTGTAAGTGTTACACCTTCACAACAACGATTGATAAGTATGTTTCTTTAGAAGCTCGTCAAGCCATATTGAGTACATCTTTCAAAAAACAGGAAAGAAAACAAGCGTGCCAAAAACTTGCACGATAGTTCTACACTAGTGTCATTTCATTCAATGCAGCAAACAACGGATATTATGTTCAAACAATGAAGGCGGTATCCAATTTTGGTCCCAATTTGAATGCTCCTACAAGCCATGAATATAGGATTTGATGCTCAAAGAAGTTGATGATGTAAAAGCATGATGAAAGATCATGTAAAGGCTTGGAAGAGATATGGATGTGTCACCATTTACTACTTAAGATATTGTGTTAGCAAGCAAGACGCGATTTCTCACTGATGTTGTTTAGTCAGGTCTAGTGATCTCTCTTTCTATGAAAATAGGGGATGACAAAAAGTAGGTGTCTAATCAACTTTCTTATCAATAGCCCTCAAGGTACTTGGTTCTTGAAATCGGTTGATGCAACGGCCACCATTAAAAATGGAGATTTGTTGTATGGCTATTCGAATGATGTTATTCAAGAAATTAGGGAGGAGAATGTAGTTCAAGTTATATCCAACAATGCTTCGAACTACAAGAATGTTGGGGCAAAACTTATGGAAAGAAAAGAGAAGTTGTGGTTGACTCCATGTGCGCCTCGTTGGATTGATTTGATGCTAGAGGATATTGGTAAGATGACATGGTTTGATGACATAGACATGGTTTGATGACACACTCAAACATAGTAGTTGTATTACAAAGCAATGTTCTAAAAATCGGCCAAGGCAGCTAATGAGTAGATTTTATATTATATATTTAACTCTATTCTTAGTATATTTTGGTTAATATTTTGGGAGAATTTTGATACTTTGAATTGTATTTTCAAAATAGGACTTTCAACTTCCTCTAGAGAAAAACATGGTCAAATGGACGAATTTTGGAGTAATTCTAGTTGAAGGACCTTCGTGAGTCAGTTAGTTTGATTGTATCAATATATTAGATTTTTCTACCATGCGATGATTTTCTGACAATAAAATAAAAAAGCAATGCGCGGTGCTGGTACAGTGACGTTTTGAGCTTGACTTGCGTTTTCGGAGTGACACACCCCGTCCCGAAGGAGGGCATGCTGGCCGTCACGTGAGAGTGACGTAACCATTTACACAGTCCGGAAGCTTTAAAGATACAATTACTAAGATGTAACACCTGAGGGTGAGTCCTACTTTTGTGAATTCTGTCAGAACACCGTGGGAATCTTCGTGAGCCACCAACACTGCTAACTAGAACTTGGAGGGGCGCAAAACAAGATTAAGTAGGTCAGTAAAACAAAGCTATTCGAAAATATTTCAGTTAATAACATTTCTAACCCCTCGCTGTAAAACCTGTATACTTTCCCAGAAAAATAGTATATAATATGCATATAAATCTTCAAATATCTCAATTCACAAATCTTTATCAAAACCAGAAAGTATGCCATGCTATAAGCGTCAATAACAGAATAAAGATGCATCAATATAACAGGTGACATAATTAATCAACTGGAGACCCTGCAGTTGGTCCTGTACAGTTAATTCTATAGCTCAATATCCAATCCAACCGGAGTCACCAACTGTGACCTGTACGGCACTACTCTGCACATAAATCGGAACTACCTGAAGTAGTCTGTACGACAAGAATAATGTAAGAATACGCTCTAGTGCTTCTCTCATCAACAGCTGTATAATAATCTAAAATCACCTACAAGTCGGAACCACCTCTCATGGTCTGTATGACATGTCGGAACCCTCTAATGGTCTGTACGACATGCACCTACTTGGATCCAAGGTGAGCATGTGGTGTGGGGTGAATAATATAAGCACTAACACCAGGGTGCAGGTTATGAGCTCTCAACATAATTCACATCATCAATGATTCACATGAATAACATAAAACTCACCTGATACTCACATGTGCGTCCACAACACCAATTCACACATATATATATATATATGCATCAATTACTAATTCATATAATTCACAATATGCATGCATGGCATTTTAAAAACATACTTTCATTTAAATTCAATTTCTGGGAAAAATCAATAGTATATAGGTAAATACAGAAAATATTGCCCACTCACTTAGAGTTCGCCCTACAACTCCCTAGCACAACACATTAAGGCGTCATGATGATCGGTGCCTAGAACAATCATCAAATCAACCTCAGAAATCATATCGATATAATATATAACTTATATAAAACATGTCACTACGTAGTTCGATCCGGAAGATCTGCAATTCAGATTTCCAATCCATAACTTCCAGAGGTCCACAATATATCTCTAGAACAACATCCTAAAATTTCCTTACCATCCAACGATCGGATCACCGTCACTTCTCACGTGACGGCCAGCATGCCTTCCTTCGGAACGGGGTGTGTCATGGAGCCCAAGATGACCTCGGATGGTTTCATGGCTTTCTGGAGATGTGTTCGGAACGTCCTGATCTTTAAAGCAAGCTATCTTGGGCCAGATTTGGAGGAGATTTGAGGCTAAAACGTGGCTGGACAGTTTCTGTGCAGATTTTCCTAGCTTAATTAGGACTCTATTTTCTAAGTTATTTTATTTTATTATTTAGTTTCCTAATTGGAGGAAAAGACTGGGGTTTGTGCGATAGCTAGAGGGGATTTAAAGGCTTTTGCCGCTCTTAGTTTTCTTTCTACACTTTCTTTTATGCAACTTTGGAGACAGAGAGTAATTGCTAGGGTTCTTGGAGATTTTCTACTTTAAGGTGTTTTCATTCCTTTTATTCTTAATAATATTTTCTATGATTTAAAGTATGAATATGCGTAACTAATTCCTATTGCTAGGGCGAAGCCTTGAGCCTTAGCATGAATATGTGATTCTTATTTAATTGCTTATGATTGATTACATGCACACTTTGATTTATTAATCACTGTGATTAAAAATATCTAATTGTCTTAATGCCTGATCACCATTAGGATCTTTAGAAAATTAATTTGATGCAATTTGGTCGGAAGGTTCCCTAAAATTTACTCTGGCTTCTTGTGGTTAATAATTGTAATTTCACTTAAGATGAACACCACGTCTTAAGGGTTGCATGGTTTTTCAAAGGGTTTTCATAAAACTTAATGAGTCTCTCATGTTCATATTTGATCCGAACGTCTAGACAGAATGCATGTTAGATATATGTTCTATGTTGGAGGTTCCAAGTAGGATATATATTAGGAAAACCTAACCTTCAAAGTGGCATGTGTATCATAAGTAATTGGTAAAAATGCATAGGATTGCTAGTTGATGGTGGAACCCTAGTGCTTTTATAAATTGGTATTTTAAAAACTGTTTCTTTTTCTTTCAGCTTTAATATTGCAGATTGTTTTATTTTTATTAATTAAATTTGTTTTATTAAATTAGGTCATAAAAATCAATCATCTCAAATTTATGTTTTACAATAATTAATTGGAATTTGGTTTGCTTTGAATTGTTTAATAATCTCTGTAGAGAACGACGTTGCGAAAACCATTTATACTACAATATCCTTGTCATTCTTGCAAGTATTATAAAAGTTTTTTTTAACCCATTTGTGTGTGTGGTAAATTCCCTATCAGCAGCCGTCTAGACGCTAGGCGATGGTCAGCCGCCGTGATTAACCTATAGTCGCGAGGAAAATCGATAAAGGGATTAGGTGGGCGCTGAGGCAGTCTGGGCAACGCTTGGCCGACCTAGGCGGGCGACTAGATGGCCTAGGTGGTCTAGGCGTTTCACTTCCTTTTTCTATTTTCAAAGTGAGGAAGGAGGAATGCAGAGCATTGTCTGTGTTCTGGGTTTTAAGTTCCAACAAAGAAGACGAGAGGAAGAAGAATAGAGAAAATTGAGTTTCTCTTTCTTCAATTCTCACCCCCACGTGACCATCCCTTTCCAACTATTAGGTCTCATTTTTTCATATTTAATATATTTTAAACTATTGTCCAATTAAAATGGGACACCTAGCATCCTATTTGCTTGTATATGTATAAAGGAAGGGACAACTAGCACCTTAAAAACTGAATGTTGTTAATGGTGCCCCACCTCCCTCCCTTCTATGCATCCCAGTTTCCCACCCTCCCTTTTTTTATGTAATTGTTTTAAATTGTTGATTAAATACTTCTTTTTTTTTTGTCAAATATTTTGTCTTCAAGGTTAAATGATTTCTAAACATATATTTGGCACCTTTATTCCCCTTTAAATGCACTATAAATTCATATCATCTTTGAAAAATATTTCCTAAAGTACTACATATTTGATATCATTTGAACTTGTATCTTATTCCATCAAATCCATCAAAGTACTAATGATATATAGTAAATTTACTTAAATCCGCCTAGTCCGCCTAGGCACTAGGCCCCATCCCGCCACCCGACTAGTGCCTAGCATTTTTTAGAACCATGTTACAAAGTATCTCTATGGGCATCAATGAGTAATAGGTTTTATATGAAAGTGCACCATAATTTAAAAATTCTTTGTCTGGCGGGGACTAAGTTTTCTACTTCTTTTCTTACACTTCAAATCTTATAAAAGCAAAGGAAATTCTTGTTGCTTTGTTTTCCTCTCAAAAATGGTTGGAAAGTACAATGTCGTGTTCTTCCACAAGACTTCACCACAATGTCGTCAATGTATACTTCCATGCTATGGCCTTAATCTTAGGACAGAGATAGGACAAACCGGGCATGCACAAGCCATGCACACCATGCACAACAGCGGAATGATGAAATACCCATATATAAAATGTTAAAACTTATAGGTGATGCCGTCATTTTTCTAATTTCGAAGAGAGAAAGCTGTGAACTTCGGGTTTTTGGGTTGGCTTAGATCTGTGAGCATATCATGTGCATGTCGTGTGCATGTCACTGGAAAAAGATGATTTTTAATGGGATTTCCAGAATCTAGGTTCAAGTAAAAATTTTATAAACTACAGATCTTTAAAAAATTTCTAGAATCCACATATCCCCCATAAAAGAAATATGAAGTGGGATTTTTAAATTCATTTATTTTGATTTCCTTTATTTCATTTATTGTTACTATTAGTATCTTCTTTTCCTTTAATGGGTTCACAAAGGTATTAAGGTGACGATAATACTTATGACATCTGCTTGTCTCTCTAAAGGGGACCAAATTTGGGATTCTCTTGTGCTTTGGTCCTCGAAGTCTCTCTTAATTTTCCATGGAGGTACCCAAGGATGAGCCACCGGCTGTTTTCCAAGTTGAAGAGGTTATTGGGCTGCGAATCCATGGTTAGGGTGTGGAATTGAAATCTTTTAGGGTGAAAATTGTTGGGCTACGAATCCATGGGTGTAGAATTGCAATCCTTTGGGGTGGAAAGGAAAGGGTTTTGATGAAATTGGAGAGAGATCAGGAGAGTGAACGCGGGTTAGGGTAAGGGTTAGTGTTTGGCGAAGAAATTGAATGCGAAAAGAGAAGAAAGGGGGTTGGGAAGAGAGAGGAGTAGAGAGAGAATTCAAAATCGTGGAGAGGGAAGGAGAGTAGAGAGAAATTAAAAAATTGGAGAAATTAACTCATTTATATACGAGGGCAATTAGGTCATTTTTAGTTATAAGAAAAATCATATTTCTGTCATATTATTATGCATAGCGTGTGCATGCCTCGTGCATAGCGTATGCATGCCTTGTGCATAGTGTGTGCATGCTTTGTGCATTTTCGGTTTGTCCTTTTTTCAATCCTAAGATTAAGAAAATAAATCATTTTTGACAATTTTTCAAAAAAATATGTCAATTTGGAGAATGATCATAGATAGGACGATCAACTTCATCACCCACTACATTCGGCGGGCTATCACTTGAATTCACAATTTCGGTATGAGGATAATTTCTCAAATAATGATGAAGTGCAAAATGGGTTGTATGCTTACGTGGATAGGAATCTTGGTGAATTTGTGAATCCTATGACAATGGAAACTAGGAAAAGGCCAAAGAATTTAATTGTTAATATATTTTTAAATGGGAATTGTTATTGGCACTCCAACAATCTCATTTTGCACTCCAAACTTTCTATAATTAGAAAGAAAAATACACTTGTAAGGAGTGTAGAATGAGATTTTTAGAGTGCTAATAACAGTTTTGTTTTTAAATTAACCTTCAAATTACTTACCTTTTTAATATTGTTTTTTAGTGGCGTGGTGGGAGCACTTTGAAACTGAAACACCCTAGTCAATGAAATTTGCTATCCAAGCTTATAGCCTTACTTGTAGTGCATTGGGATGTGAGAGGAATTAGAACACATTTCAAATTGTAAGTAAATCTATTATTAGTATTTTACATGACATGTTACTTAAGGTGATTAGACTAAACAAATAGGATTAATCTTTAATTTTTATTTATTTATTAGTAGATTCATACAAAAAGTAGGAATATGCTTGAACACAAAAGGCTTAATACTTTAGCATTTGTGAAGTACAATTTGGCTTTTGCAAGAGAGAAGTCATAAAAGGAGTATGAGGTGTAATCCTATTGTTGTAGAAAAAATTTGCCTCTAATGGTGAATGGATAATTGGAGCTAGAGGATCCCGTTACTCCTGAAGATCCTAAATGACTTGAGGATGAGTCATTGTACAATGTTGAGGTCATAAGGAATGTGTCACTCCCGGTTTATGAAGGCTATAGGCCTATAAGGAATGTCACTCCTAGTTTATGAAGGTAGCCCACACATTCAAGAGCCTTCTCATCCTCTTCATCCTCCTCTTCATGAATCTACTCTTCTCGGCAAGCCTGCTTGAAATATGTACTAGGTGAAATATCCTGTCAATATATGCTTACTAACTAGTTAGAGTCACCAGTAAACCAAGATAAAATTTGTTAGTTTACCAAAAGTAAGAATAAACAATTATACCTAGTTTACAAACGTGGCCTTAGTTAACTAAGGTCCAATACAATGCACATATAAACTCTGATAAACTTAGTTGAAATCAAATATCAATTTGCAAACCCTAGAGTCGATGTATCACGTGCAAATTAACAAGATATGCAAACAAGAGTAACGATAACCAACACAAGAAGTTTTTGGTTGGAAAAATCCAACTCTGGGTTAAAAAACCGAGGAATCTCCACTGAGTCTAATCCACTAGTGTAAACAAGTTTCATACAAAGTATCCACATAAGCTCAATTCCTAAATCTTAATCTATAGAACAGGTTCAATTCCCAAATCCTAATTTGTGGAGCAGCTTATACCCTTGCGCAATGTTACCTTACACAAGATGGACTCCTTTGGTCTTCACCAAGTGGTAGCTCCTCTTGAGCTCATCACCTTGTGGCATCGAGAACCATAACCAATGCAAATGATATCATGATGATGGTTGTGTAAAATTTGGATACAGTGACCAGTTAGTTTCTTTAATCAAAACATTGAAAGAAGAAACCAATGAGAATCCGAAAAAAAACTTAGTCTTAAATGAAGATTCGAAACTTAATAATAGACCATGCAACTAATGCAAACCTACTTCACAATGATTGGGTGTTTAATGCATGAGGAAGGTTTGGCAACTAGGGTTTCTTAAATAAAGAATAGGCAAGCTAAAGCTTTGAAGGCACTTTCTCTCTAACATAAATTCTAAACCCCCAAAAACCAAATGAAACCACAAAACCTAGATATACCAAAAGGAACCTGATTTCAAACAGCTAACAAGGGCAAAAGACACTTGTCAGCTGCGAAAAAGATCTAGGCAGACCAATGGCCAGATTCTGAACACCAGCAAAAAAGGTGTCAGTCAACCCATATAGACTGTCTTAATTTGTGTGCCCAGATAACTGGAAGTCAACACTCAACTATAGTATCTTCTTGTCTTTTTTTGGATTTCCTCTTCTCCTTTTAGGTTTTCAACATCTGCTCCCACCTTTCTTGTCTATTGGTTTGTATAGTATACCACCCAAGTAGCTGCACAATTGCACACAATGAAAATGTGATATGTATGTAATTTCTGAAGTTGTAACAAGACAAGTCTGTTGATGCACAAAATCAGATCGATCTTGGAACAACATAAATCACACATACGCACAAGAGTACAAAGATGTGTCATGGTTCACCCCAAGTTGAGGCTACGTCCACATTGTTGTCGATCCAGTTTCACTATGTAAATGAAGGTTACATTGTACATAGAGGCTTCTTGATAAAGAGTTGCTAAAGAGGCTAGGGTTTGCTATCCTTCTAAAGTGAGGGTGAAGGATTCCTTTTATAGAACAAAAGTTTCCCTCCCTCCTACATACATCATGGGCTAAGTAGTGAGGCCCAGTATAAGGGTTAACAACATCTAACCTAGTTGTATTTGGATTGTAGATTATATTTGGTAGTGTCATACATAAGCGTCTCCCTGGTGAATCTAGCATTACTATCGTATGCGTTTCACTTGGAATTGTTCAAAATAATGTTGTAAGTATCTTGATGAATTCCCTCCCCCTTCCTTTTGTATTATCTCAAAGCAAGATGCACTTTCTAGGTTTCTATAAAACTATATTAATTGACAGTCGTGCAAATTTTACATTCAAAGTCTTCTTCACATATACAGTATAGTGTACTATAGTGGTTTCATCTATCATTTCGGGTTTCAATTAATTGCAGGCAAGGGATCTACCCAAGATTGTTTGGCTGACTATGATCGAGTACCTTATGTTATGTTTAGCGCTCAAGGTCAAGTGTGTCTTCTTGCTAACATTATTTTTAAACTGCAGAACAGTAATAATGCTCCAACAGCTGTTAGTGGGTAGGGATGTCTAAGAAACTGAAACTGGAAAAAGGTAAAAACATTTAGGCATGAATTTGCATGGAACTAGGTTTTTGTGTTAGTTTTTTCTTGCTTGCAGCAGCTTCAGCCAAAGCGTACATCTTCAAAATGCTACAAGGGATGTATCAGTTTTGAGAAATGCCTATTGAGTTGACAATTCTAATTTTGGTGATAACGTTTAAATGCAATGCAGTACAACGTAACAAGTAAGAATCTCATTCGTCTAGTCTATAATGACATTGACACTTAAACAATTACGTTTTTCACCATAGAAACGAGCGACATCTTACACTTGACAGATTTTTTATGTGGTTGGGTTGTACTGTCCCAAGGTTGGTCCATCGAGTCTTAGAAGTTGGGTCAAGGTTGGTCCAAGTGTTCATGTTCTGGGAAGACTGGTCTGTCCTTGATCGAATTTTGAGTTTTTCATTTCTTCATGTTTCTTTAAGATTTGTCGTCAACTAGTTGTTTCTCCATTAGTCTTCCCTCTAGTACTAAAGGAGAAGATTATAATCAGCCACTCAGTACTAAGGTTTGGTGGTATCTTTTTCACTTGTAAGTAAGAGGTCTTAGGTTCGAATCTCGTCGATGGCGAATTCAATACTGTGGAGCCAAAAATAATCACAAGGTGACACGTGGATTTTTGGGTAAAAGAGGACAAAACCACCCTTGAGGCATACCGGGATTCCTATGCTCGAGCAGCAGGCAATCATCACTCAACCAAGTCAAAAGTGCCCAAAATGAGTAACAATTCAAAATCTATTTCATCCATCCTCATCCAATCTTCTCCACAAGGTAACTCCCAAATCTTTCCTTTTTTATTATATTGATTAGCTAATCAATTAGGTAATTATTCCATAACTCCCAATTTAACACAAATCAAGAACCTAGCCCACAAAGGAAGCTAGGTGGCCGGTCCTCTCTCACCCAAGGAGGCCGGCCACTCTCCTATTTAAACCCCATCATTCTCTTCAAAGTACACTTCCAATTCTCTTGCAAAAATTCTATTAAATTCTCTAAACACTTTTCCCTCAAAATTCTAACTTTGGCATCAGAGGTTCTTCGACCAAAGCCCCCCTTCCCAATTCACCATGGGCACGTGAGGCTTTTGGCCTTGACCTAAGGTGTGATTTGTTTTATAGGTGCAATTTTGTCCAAGATCAAGGAGAAAGAAATTTGCATCCACAAATTGGTGCTTTCATGGAGAGTTGTGTCCCATACTCGTAGAAGACTCTCATTAAAGGTTTTTCTATTTTTTGAGTCGTGCCATCACCTATGGCGAGGTCCATAGCACCACTACCAAGGCCTGAGTCGTGCCATCCAAGCTTGCACAGGCCCAAGCCCAAGCTGTGCCATCCAAGGTCCAAGCCATGTCACTCTAAACCTAACATCAGCCCAACGCGTTGCCAAGCTGGGCCCAAGCCTCTCACTCACATGCATCACGCGCTAAGCAGCCCATGCCTGTGGCCCAGTCTCTTCCCCCGACCCAGCTTGCTCCCTTAGCCCAACCTACTCCCTCGACCCAGTTTGCTTTTGTGGTTCCCCAAGCAGCCCAAGTCGGTCAAAGAGTAGCACAACCTTCTCGACTCCAAGTTTCAAGACCTACGATCAAACCAGGGGCATTTCCAACATGCTTCTCCGCGGATTTGACATTTCCTAATTTAAATCTCGCGCCCGAAGTCTACCACACTTCCACTACTCAATGAGACACATTCCTTCCAAGCTCTTCCAATCCAAATGGCGAACAACACTTGTCTTAACAAGTCATAGAGTTTATAAGTGCCTTTACACAATAGACGACCTTGGTGAATCAACTTTTACAATGGACCGAGATCCAACGTGCCCAGGACAAGGTGTCCCGAAGTAAGACAAAGGCAGACAAACCTTTCCAGCAGCGTCCCAAGAAGCAGCCACAAGCCAAGCATTCAAGCAGTGTAAATTCCCTATTAGGCCCTTGAGATAGTGTATACTCTCATCTTAGTGCGCGAAGGAGCGTGCACTCTCGACTAGGCCCGAGGACAAGTATACAATCACGGTTGGGGCCACACTCCGATAATCAACATGAGCAGCCTTCCAAGCAAAACATTCCTTCACGATTAGGCCCGCAAGGAGTATCCTCCACATCACATCGAAACAGGCAGCACGACGAACAGAGAGAAGCAGTCACTCAATTCGACTCAAGTACAACCCGCAACCTACGAAGAATTCCCTCGCTTGCCAAGAGTAGACCACATGCACCCCTGCCATGACATAGACGAGCCAAACACATGGAAGAGTAGCCTAGACCAGCAGGTCACGATCGGGGGCAGCCAAGAGCTCCGCTACCTGATGCAAAAATTAACTTAACACATAAATTAAACCCTTGTATCAATTGTAATAAAGAATGTAAGTAGGGATCATTCTGGACCGGGGATTAGGAGGGCTTGCTAATAACCTCTAAACTGACTCAAAAACGTAAAACAAAGTTTAAAACACTAAGCTAGACTCAAAGAATGCAAAACTAAACTATAAAACACTAAAACAACTCAAAAGACTCAAAAGACTCAAAACAGCACAAAACAAGTTAAAATACTCAAATCTGCCACTAAGAGTGAAATTGGACGAAAATATGTTTTAACTTGGTTCAAAACACTTAAAAACACAAACGAAATCACTTTCTAACTAATGTGACTCAACAAAGTAAAAGGAGATTTTGTTTTGACGAAATTGAAAACAAAACAAGTAAAGTAAAGAACTAGTGAAATCTGAACGAATTTGATAAAGTGAATGGATAAAAGGCTAGCTATGAGGTTCTTCTCCACACATGTCACACTTGCATACAAAACGATTTCCAATTGCTTTTCAATAAACCATGAATTCCAAACACCCCAGATTAACTTTGAATTGCACTAATTAACCCTCAGATTTTCCTAGAGTTATTGAATTGGATGATTGCATACGACAACCCAAAGTATTCCCCACAAGTTCCCCACATGAATTTCATAATAGAGATACAAGCAAAGATCATTAAGTTCTATGAAAATCATAAGCATTGATAAGGCACTTGTTACTATGAATTGCATGAAACTTATGCCACGAATTTACTTAACGCGGTTATGACAAGCAACCTTTACTACTTGTGAATATAAGTTCATAACGATTAGGTGATATTCCCTTATATAATCCTCGCATCAGATTTATGCATGAAAATTAAGCGTGCACTCTCAACCAACATACACAAATCAGTTTTAATTCAAATGGATAAGTAAATTGAATTCACAACTTATGAATCACAATTGAAGGTAATCAAATCATATTGCAAGCATGAACATGGTTTCGAATTCCCCCCTAGCTAAGGGGGGTTTAGTTCCTCATACTTACAAAGTAACGATAAACAAATTTAGACATTGAAAACAAAAGAAAGAAGACACCTACACGCTCCAACGATCCAAGTTGGACAACATGCACGTCCAAACACTTTCCTTCCCTTCCTTTGCTACGGCACAAGGTGTTGGTGAGTGTTTGAAGGTTTGGTTGTATGGAGGAATAGATGTGTTTGGATGAAAGTTGTATTGGAATGGGGATGAATTCTCAAGCAAAAACTGAATGTAATGGCTGCCACACACACTTCCTTTTATAGAGGAAGTGCACAGCATGGAGGGATGGATGGTGGTGTGAGCAATGATTCAAAGGTGAAAGTGAAGTAATGATGCAAAGCATGGGGGGTGAAATGGAGTGGTGTTGCAGCTATGAATGCAAGTGGGGAACATGAATGATTGTGCACATGGTAGCTAAAGGAAAGGGAGGTGGAATGGTGCAGAAATGAGTCATAGGTGCAGGTGGATTCATGATTCACAGCATGGGCAAGGAAAGTAAAGGAGTGGTGCATCAATGAGTGCATGTAGTGGAGGTGAAAGTGAATGAAATCTGATGGGTGAAGGGGACAAGGGATGTGCACCACTTAAGTGTAATGATTAAATGTAATGGTTCATTTTCTGCCCATGTCATGCATTCCTCCTTCTTTTCATGTGTGTTTGCTGTCATATAATCATCATTTCCACATGTACAAACTGTTACACTTGCACACACACATGTTGTTCCTCATTTCAGCCACAAATCAACACCTTTACTGCCCATGCCGTGCCTTTCTTTCCCATGTGAGTGTTGTCCATGTACTCATCATTTCCACATGTACAAGTTGTTACACTTGCACACACACATGCTGATTTCTAGCCTTCTAATCTTCAAAAACGTCCATCCTCATGTCTCCATGCTTGTACTATCCAATCTTGGTCCAAAAATGCTCCCAAATGCTCCAAATAGCACTTTGTTGCCAACTTTGTTATTTGAACCTACAAACACACGAAAATAGCTAAAGTACTAAAATAACGAGAATTAAACTAAGTAAATGCCAAGAAACAAGCTAACTAGGTTGCATAAATATGCTCCTCTCAAATTCCCCCACACTTAGCTTTTGCTAGTCCTCAAGGAAAACAAAAGAAACAACACGAAACAAAACAAACAAAACGAAACAAAACAACCAAAACACAACCTAGACCTTCCAACATTTGCCTCAGGGATTTTCAATAAAACATGACATGTTAAAAATCATCATTCCCATAGATTTTGGTCATCTTTACACTTGAGCACATACTTAATCACAGTCACCACTTACTAGTTCACAATTAACCAATTAAACGATGTTTTGAATGTAGTAACATGCCTTAGAGAAATTGCTCAATTTCGTACAAGATACTCTCTATTTTCACGCACAGTTTCTGACTACACACCCTACACTAGTATATGTGAGAAGATTAATGTAAGCACGAAAGACTACGACTCACATATGTTATAACAAAGAAAGCAATTTTCTGGAGTTATTAAGCATGTTTAGATATGATCTCATGAATGGAATGTTACTACTTAGATGCGAGAACTAGTGACACCATATGCTCATACCCATTTCAAACTCCACAAATTGAAACACACAACACTCAAGATTGAAGTCAAGGGTTGTAACGGGGCTTGGGGTAATGGCTAATAAAGAAAGGGTAGGAATAGCAAACGTTCTTAAAGCGATAGCAAGCAAAGCAATGAAATAGACACTTGGAACTCACTTTAGAATGCAAAATCAATTGTTAAATACAGAGGGAAGATTCATGCAACACTTAGGGCTGAATTCAATGTTTTGGACCCTTTTTAACAAACAACACTTTAGAGCACTTTTTCATACTCTTTTCAATTCTTTTTCTTTTCACTCTTTTTTTTTCTTTTCTACCCATGCCTTATTAAGGACTTTGGTACACACACACAAGAATCACTTCCCCCACACTTGCTTTCTGCGATACATTGATCAAAAAGGAGTTCATTTTAAGTCATGCTTTACTATGCTTCAAGAATAAGGGTATGGATAGTCATAAAACTAGGCTAGGTAAGGATAGTGTGGGTTAACAAAGAACATAGGCTTAACAAGGTTCAACGGGGTTAAATTTAAACACATAATGAAATAGGGGCACGGCAATTTGGCTTTGGTGGTCACTACACAACTTCATCTTGAATATGTGTTATGCAAATCAATAACATGCTTTGAATGGAATAGGCATGAGTTCTAGCATTTGGAACTAAATGATGGAACGCCTTCTAAGTAGCAACCAAGCAAAGAATAATGAGATCATGCAACGACTTTAGAACACAATGGTGCACAGATTATTAACTCTCCAAATAAACGTTTTAGGCTCAAGTCTCACAAGGTTGTAGCGTTCATTTGAGTTCCTTCCTTCAAGCATATTACAAAAACTAAATTTCCCTTTATGATTGTTGGTGAATTTATAAATTATAACCACAACCAAGCATACACCAAAAGTAAATCAAATTTTCATCCATGTTTATAACTCTTTTTAACAGTCATGTACTTAAAAACCAAATCCTCATCATTGTGTTGGAAGGTACCTTAAGACACAAATAAACACACAAAAACAACTCTTTTTGGGTTTTTCAAAACAATTTTTCAAATTTTTATGAGATTTTCGGATTTTTATGTCAAAACACTCCAAAACAGCTTAAAAACACTTAAAAACAGCAAGGAACAACACTAGAAGTAATGGGTGATAAACTTCTACGAATTTCATGCAAAAAAACTTGGTTACCCCCCTCCCCACACTTAAATCAAACATTGTCCTCGATGTTTCAAGCATAAAATCACATAAAAACAAGCAAACAAACAAACAACGAATAAACATGACAAGTATGGTAAAGTAAAAACCAGACAGAGTAGAGTTTAAGAACGCAAATCTGGTTTTGGAGATAGATGATTTTGACGACTTTCCACAGCTTTGATCTCGAACTGGTTTGGAATTCTGAGCGAGGAAGATCAGAGTTCCTTGGTTTCAAATCAGACTCCTTCTGCTGGGTTGATTTGATTGTACAGTCTGCATTCTTCTCTGCTTGTTTCTTCTACACGGCAGGCAGGCACGAGGTAGAGGTGATGGTCTGTTTCTTTCTTCAATCTTTCCAAGTGCCCAGCTCTTGCTTTCTTTCTCCTTGTCCCTAGCTGAGGATGAATTAGCACATTGTCTCCACATGCTTCGAGGTATCATTTTCACTTCCCTTATCTGTTCCCCCAGGCAAATGTGGTAGACGAAGAGGAAGCATAAGATGTTGAAGATGATTACTCGAGAGCAGGGCTAGGTAAGCAATCAGGAAGGGGTTTCAGGCAGTCGGTTCCACATTGGAAGATTAATACCAAGTGCTGGCTGATTGCTCTCTTTCTCCTTGTCCCGCAGATGAAAACAACGACAAGGAGAAGAACAGAGAGAAAGCATGATATGAGATACTCTTGCTTTCAACCTTCATGATATGAAATACTTTTGCTTTGGATGAGTTGTTTGCAAAGGTACCCCAAGGAATAAGGAACACTGAGTGACACGAGAGGTTTCGTTGGGAAGGCATTCTCGGAGATGAAGAAAGGTTATGCATGTCTGCCTTGAAATGGAGGGTGAAGGTGGACATTTATAGGAATTAATAACCGGTACTATTCTTTCACTCTTGTCGGCAACCGTTGGATGATTTAACAGTAAACTTCACGTGCTTTCTACTTCACAAGACATCTTCGACAGATTACCCGTAATTCCTATAAGGCTGAGTGTGCATCTGACAGATGCTGACACGTCTGGAAAAGCAAGTGCCTCTTCGATATGTGGAATTAACGCTTCGACAAACTGCCTGTGATTTCCTCAAGCTGAGTGTGCATGTGATAGATGCTGACACGTCTGGAAAAGTAGATGCCTCTTCAAGTTCTGGGCTCCGTCGAGTGCAGAGGTTGCATGTGACAAGTGCGGACAAATCTGGAAAAGAAGATTGGCCCGTGGTTTCTGAGCAAGCCCAGCTTTTGAGAAAGCCAGCGCCTCTTCGATTTTTGAATTGGCCCCTTCGATTTCCGAGCTCGCCTCTTCGATCTCTGAAATCCCGTCGAGTGCTAATTTTTAATAGAGGCACGCGGTATGTTTCAAAGCACACTTGAATTTCTGCCTGTAGAAACTCCCTTCTTACATTTCTATGATCTTGACTTGTCCGACCTCTTCTTTCTTCAACACCTTTGAAAATGTCTGGCCCCTCCGACCGTCGTTTTGATTTGAACCTTGGTAAAAAGGCAGCCATGCCTTCTCCAGACAACATATGGCGCCCATCCTTCATATCCCCTACTGGTCATCTTACCGTTAGGGATTCAGTGATGAAGAATGATATGACCGCTGCGGTGGTGGCCCGAAACCTTGTCACTCCTAAAGATAACAGACTGTTTTCCAAACGATCTAATGAGTTGGCTATTAAGGATTCTCTGGCTCTCAGTGTGGAGTGTGCGGGTTCTGTGTCTAATATGGCTCAACGCCTATTTGCTCGAACCTGTCAAGTTGAATCATTGGCGGCTGAAGTGATGAGTCTCAAGCAGGAGATTAGAGGGCTTAAGCATGAGAATAAACAATTGCACAGGCTCGTACATAACTATGCTACAAACATGAAGAGGAAGATTGACCAGATGCAAGAATTTGATGGTCAGATTTTACTTGATCATCAGAGGTTTGTGGGTTTGTCCAACAGCATTTGCCTTCGTCTTCTGGGGCTATACCGCGTAGTCAAGCTCTAAATGATCAACCTCTGATACCTCCTCCTTCTGTGGCTCCGCCGACTACTGAGACTTCTCCCAAACAGCCTTTGTGAAAGCTATCTCTTGTATTTTTCTGTCTCCTGTTTATTTTCCACGAATTTTAATGTGAAAATACCTTGCATATCTGTCAATGTCTAAAAAATAAACCCATACCCAAAAAAAATTAAATAAGCAACAAATAAATAAATAAAAAAAATGACAATCATGGCAAAATAAAAATGTAGAAAATGGAAGGTTTTTAGAAACGCAAAACTAATTGTGGAGCGATTCAAAAATCTTCCTTATTTGAATACATGGGTTGCCTCCCAAGAAGCGCATGCTTTAACGTCTTCCAGCCGGACGACACCTCCATTTAAGCTTGAACAGGGCCCATGGCATGGAGGGGTACATTCTCCACGACATGCTCCTCAAAGGTCTCATAATAGGGCTTCAAACGATGCCCATTTACCTTGAATTCTTGTTGCATCTTCAAACTTTGTATTTAGACTGCACCATGAGGAAAAACATTAGTAACCACAAAATGACCAATCCATTTGGAACGCAACTTACCAGGAAACAAGCGAATGTGGGAATTAAAGAGTAACATTTTCTGCCCATTGGAGAATGATTTGCCTCGAATAATCTTGTCATGGAAAGCCTTCGTCTTCTACTTCTAAATTCAGGCGTTTTCATAAGCCTCATGCCTAATCTCTTCAAGTTCATTTAATTGGAGCTTTCTATGAATTCCAGCGGCGTTAAGGTCCATGTTGAATGTTTTAACAGCCCAATGCAATTGAAATTCAATTGCATTGGCGCTTTCCCATCCACCATTTTCAATCATTTGAGGGCACTTTTCAGAGGCATGTCCTTAGATAGAACACACACCACATACACTTGATTCTTTCATCCTCATTCCTTTGGCCATCTGAGACACAATGGAAGTAAGATTAGCTAACTGCGATTGAATGTCGAATGTGGAACTTACCTCATTCACTTGCTGTTGTGGGGTGTCCCTTTGACCAACGGCTTCATATTGTTGAGCATTCAATGCTCGGTTAGCAATTAAGGTCTTGGCAGCCATGGGTGTTTTGTCCACCAAAGCTCCTCTTGCTAAGGTGTCTAACATTTGGCGTTCAATTGGTAGAAGCCTTTCGTAGAAATATTGAAGAAGAAGCTCCTCTTTCATCTGGTGTTGTGGACATGAAGCAACAAGGGTTTTAAAATGCTCATAGTAAGTGGGAAAGGATTCACCTTGGTTTGCTGAATGCCACTAATCCTTTTGCGTAGTAGAATGACTCGAGAAGTTGGGAAAAACTTCTCCAAAAATGCCCGTTTCATACTCTCCCATGATGTGACAGTTCCGGGGGCTAGCTCATACAACTAATGTTTAGCCTTTTCTAAGAGAGAAAAGGGAAAAGCCTTCATTTTCAGAATGCTCACATCAACATTCATAGGGGTCATGCTAGAACATACAACCTCGAACTCCTTCAAGTGTTTATTAGGATCTTCCTTGGACATCCCGTGGAACTTAGGAATGTGATGCAACAAACTTGGTTTCAATTCGAACTCGTCCGTCTTCCCTAGGGTAGCCAGGGGGTACTGGATGCATAGGGGAGCAGCATTGTCCAATCCCGAAGCAGAAAGCTCCTTGATTGTTTGATTGTCCACTGTCATGTTGGGATCTTCCTCTTTTTCTTCAAGTGGATGTTCTTTAAACTCAGGTTCAAGAATAGGTGGGTTACGATCTTGCTAATTCCTATTCCTTCTCAAAGTCCCCTCAAAATCGTCGTCAAAGTCCAAGATATGCTCACGAATCGGATGAGAACTCTGAGTCATAAACTAGTACCTAAAACAAGAAAACAAACAAGGTCAGTAACAAACATAAAAACACACGAAAATAAACAAAAAAGAAATAACAAGGGATTAGCAATGTTGCTAATCCCCGGCAACGGCGCCAAAAATTTGATTCGAAAATTAACTTAACACACAAATTAAACCCTCTTGTATCAATTGTAGTAAAGAATGTAAGTAGGGATCGTTCTGGACCGGGGATTATGAGGGCTTGCTAATAACCTCTAAACTGACTCAAAAACGTAAAACAAAGTTTAAAACACTAAGCTAGACTCAAAGAATGCAAAACTAAACTATAAAACACTAAAACAACTCAAAAGACTCAAAACAAGCTAAAAGACTTAAATTTGCCACTAAGAGTGAAATTGGACGAAAATAGGTTTTAACTTGGTTCAAAACACTTAAAACACACAAACGAAATCACTTTCTAACTAATGTGACTCAACAAAGTAAAGGGGGATTTGGTTTTGACGAAATTGAAAACAAAACAAGTAAAGTAAAGAACTAGTGAAATCTGGACGAATTTGAGTAAAGTGAATGGATAAAAGGCTAGCTAGGAGGTTCTTCTCCATACATGTCACACTTGCATACAAAACAATTTCCAATTGCTTTTCAATAAACCATGAATTCCCAACACCCCATATTAACCGTGAATTGCACTAATTAACCCTCAAATTTTCCTAGAGTTATTGAATTGGATGATTGCATACGACAACCCAAAGTATTCCCCACAAGTTCCTCACATGAATTGCATAATAGAGATACAAGCAAAGATCATTAAGTTCTATGAAAATCATAAGCATTGACAAGGCACTTGTTACTATGAATTGCATGAAACTTATGCCACGAATTTACTTAACGCGGTTGTGACAAGCAACCTTTACTACTTGTGAATATAAGTTCATAACGATTAGGTGAAACTCCCTTATATTATCCTCGCATCAGATTTATGCATGAAAATTAAGCGTGCACTATCAACCAACATCCACAAATCAGTTTTAATTCAAATGGATAAGTAAATTGAATTCACAACTTATGAATCACAACTGAAGGTAATCAAATCATATTGCAAGCATGAACATGGTTTCGAATTCCCCCAAAGCTAAGGGGGGTTTAGTTCCTCATACTTACAAAGTAACGATAAACAAATTTAGACATTGAAAACAAAAGAAAGAAGACACCTAAACGGTCCAACGATCCAAGTTGGACAGCATGCACGTCCAAGCACTTTCCTTCCCTTCCTTTGCTACGGCACAAGGTGTTGGTGAGTGTTTGAAGGTTTGGTTGTATGGAGGAATGGATGTGAAGATGAATGGATGTGTTTGGATGAAAGTTGTATTGGAATGGGGATGAATTCTCAAGCAAAAACTAAATGTAATGGCTGCCACACACACTTCCTTTTATAGAGGAAGTGCACGGCATGGAAGGATGGATGGTGGTGTAAGCAATGATTCAAAGGTGAAAGTGAAGTAATGATGCAAAGCATGGGGGTGAAATGGAGTGGTGTTGCAGCTATGAATGCAAGTGGGGAACATGAATGATTGTGCACATGGTAGATAAAGGAAAGGGAGGTGAAATGGTGCAGAAATGAGTCATAGGTACAGATGGATTCATGATTCACGGCATGGGCAAGGAAAGTAAAGGAGTTGTGCATCAATGAGTGCATGTAGTGGAGGTGAAAGTGAATTAAATCTGATGGGTGAAGGGGACAAGGGATGTGCACCACTTAAGTTCAATGATTAAATGTAATGGTGCATTTTCTGCCCATGCCGTGCATTCCTCCTTCTTTTCATGTGTGTTTGCTGTCATATAATTATCATTTCCACATGTACAAACTGTTACACTTGCACACACACATGCTCTTCCTTATTTCAGCCACAAATCAACACCTTTACTGCCCATGCCGTGCCTTTCTTTCCCATGTGAGTGCTGTCCATGTAATCATCATTTCCACATGTACAAGTTGTTACACTTGCACACACACATGCTGATTTCTAGCCTTCTAATCTTCAAAAATGTCCATCCTCATGTCTCCATGCTTGTACTATCCAATCTTGGTCCAAAAATGCTCCAAAATGCTCCAAATAGCACTTTGTTGCCATCTTTGTTATTTGAACCTACAAACACATGAAAATAGCTTAAGTACTAAAATGACTAGAATTAAACTAAGTAAATGCCAAGAAACAAGCTAACTAAGTTGTATAAATATGCTCCTATCACTACCCTAACAAAGGCAAATTCAAGAAGAAGTAAAGAGGCTCATGACTAAGCGATTGCGAGATTTCCAGCACAACGAAGCTACTAACGAGGCACTCCAATGAGACATGACCAATATAAGCGGGTCACCTTTCAATGATAAGATCGAGCAGACGAGACTATCCTACATAGATCATTGAATTCAAAGATTACTTCTATTCCGACAAAGGTAGTAGCGCAGCCTAACGGCGCGCCAGGGGCAGACGAGTACCAAAAGGACACACCAGCCCCAACTACCAAGAACCAGTGGCAAACCTTGTTCTTAACACTCCAGACGAATCAATATTGAAGCAGCACATCACCAGTAGCCAAGCATCATGGACCTAGTGGTCCAATTCGCACAACCTGGCCCAAGCCAGCCCTAACTCTACTTTCACAGCTGTGCTTACCTGCTTCACGGCTCCCGACAGCCATTGATTTGTCACCATGGCTCATAACTATGCCAATCTTGCATCACGGCTCCCAGCCGTGCCAATTTTGCCATGCGGCTCGCGCCAACCAAGCCTCAAAATGGCACACGACGAAACACCTAATAATGACATAATAATTCTGGGAACAGCTCACTGCACTTACACCCTTACGTGGGTTCCACAACCAGTTCAAAGTCTTAAGCCGTTCGCCAAACAAGACCTCACAGGCTGAGGATTATTTCAGTTGTCCAACAGTCCAGCTTTCCTCAGCTGCACTTACAACGACTTCCATGCTCTCTAGTGCGAGAGGGTAAACTAATCGCTCTCCAATGCGATAGGGTAAACCAATTCTCCGGCACCCAAAAGGGTCTGCTCTCCAATGCAAGAAGATAAACTAATTGCTTTCTAGTGCGAGAGGGTAAACCAATTCCCCGACACCTAAAAAGGTCTACTCTCCAATTCGAGAGGATAAACTAATTGCTCTCCAGTGCGAAAGGGTAAACCCAATTCCCCAACACCCATATGGGTCTGCTCTCTAGTGTGAAAGGATAAACTAGTTGCTCTCTAGTGTGAGAAAGTAAACCAATTCCCCGAAACTTATATGGGTCTGCTTTCCAATGCGATAGGATAAACTAATTGTTCTCTAGTGCGAGAGGGTAAACCAATTCTCCGACACCCATATGGGTCTGTTCTCCAGTGCGAGAGGATAAACTAATTGCTCTCTAGTGCGAGAAGGTAAATCAATTCCTTAATACCCATATAGGTATTCTCTTTAGTGCAAGAAGGTAAACGAAATCCCCGACACCCATATGGGTCTGCTCTCCAGTGCGAGAGGATAAACTAATTGTTCTCCAGTGCGAGAAGGTAAACCAATTCCCCAACAACCATATGGGTCTGCTCTCCAGTGCGAAAGGATAAACTAATTCCCTGACACCCATCTAGGTAAGCTCTCCAATGTGAGAAAGCCACATAGCTCAAAAGATCGAATGCTTGAAGATCAACTAGGCAGCAAATGGTCAGGGGGCAGCAGCCACTTTTGCACTTAACAGTTCGCTCATCCGACACTTCATCTTCAGCGGCTCTGATCTTGGCAGCTTCATCCTTGACTGCTTTATCTACGACAACAGAGAAATCAAACTCAAGCAGTTTTATCATATTTGGTAAGCAGCCTAGACGTGGCAGCCCAAACTGTGGCCCATGCCATACCATTTCCTCAACCCATACCAAGCCAGCCCCAGCTTCAATCAAGTCGGGCAGCATAGGCAGTGGCGCTTGCCACACCAATTTCTCAACCTATGCCAAGCCGATTTTTGGCCCCTACCAGCGGACATGCACACCACCCCAACGGCTTCCCCGTGGCAACACCTCCTAAAAAGAAGGCAAGGAGAATTAAGATTTTCTTACATCGGTGCGACGCGAAGTAAACAAAGAAATCAACAGAAGATGGTTCTTTGCACGGGCAGGCAAAGAAGAATGCTAAGGGAATGGGAACAAATATCCTCTAGCTTTCTCTCTTTCCTGTAGGGATAAATAATTGCCTTCCAAAGTTGATTTAATCCCCTACTTAAGGTAGGCTTAAATAGGCTTTGGAGGTGATTTATTTCCCTTTCCTAGAAGAATCCAATTCCAGGTCCAAGAGAGAATCTGCATCAAAGTTGGAGATCTCTACACCTACTGCCCTTTCCTACGAGCAGCCCAGCAAGTGTGGGTCATTTGTGGAGCCAAAAATAATCACAAGTTGACACATGGATTTTTGGGTAAAAGACGACAAAACCACCCTTGAGGCATACTAGGATTCCTACGTATGAGCAGTGAGCAATCATCACTCAAGCAAGTCAAAAGTGCCCAAAATAGGTAACAATTCAAAATCTATTTCATCCACCCTCATTCAATCTTCTCCACAAGGTAACTCCCAAATCTTCCCTTTTATTATATTGATTAGCTAATCAATTAGGTAATTATTCTATTAATTAGGTAATTATTTCATAACTCTCAATTTAACACAAATCAAGAACTTAGCCTACAAAGGGAGCTAGGTGGCTGGTCATCTCTCACCCAAGGAGGCCGGCCACTCTCCTATTTAAACCCCATCATTCTCCTCAAAATTCACTTCCAATTCTCTTGCAAAAATTCTATAAAATTCTCTAAACACTTTTCCCTCAAAATTCTAACTTTAGCATAAGAGGTTCTTCGGCCAAAGCCCGTGGGTGCGTGAGGCTTTTGGCCTTGACCTAAGGTGTGATTTGGTTTGTAGGTGCAATTTTGTCCAAGATTAAGGAGGAAAAAATCTGCATCCACATATACCAAATTAGGTTTCCCATTGCACATCGTTGTACTTAAAAAAAAAATTATGATCGAATATTTTGGTGTTATTCAAATCAACTGGCTCGTCCGCACTAGTGTGCCAACTCCAAATGCTTGCTTACAAGTTACAATGCTAATCTCTCTTTCAAAAGAAAGTTGCAATGCTAACCTACATGGGGTGGAAGGGGTCCAAGTCCAAATGCTTACTAGGCCCAAGCTTGGCCCACACGGTGTTAGGACTAGCATGGGCTTGAAAGTTCCGATTAGGGTAAGGCTTTGAGACCAAATATCCAATGGCTCAAATTTAATTTTTACTTTAGTAACTCCTGTCAAACTCTACCTCATTCTTCCTCCACCCTCTACAAACGGCTGCTCCCATTTTTTCTGCACACCATAATAGTAATAATTGTTAATAAAATATTCAAAACTATTACAAATAAAAAAGTTAAGAATGTATTAAATTCGATTCTTGTTAAAAACAAATTCTGTTTTAATTTATTATGTCTGGCCTATTTTGTGACCTAATTTTCACGTTGCACTCTTTAAGGTAAACTTAATTGTTTTTTCTATTTGTTCTTCTGGGCAAACAACATGGGGCCTCATGTTTGGGCTGAGAATCTGGCTTCTTGATATAAGAATGGGCCAATTAATGTTTCCTTTTGTTGGGATCAAGCTCTAAAATTAGATGCTTAATATAATCAAAAGAAAAAGGGCAAACTCTTCCATTCTTTTTTTGTTAAATAAATAAAAAAACAATTCCATAAGGTTGAATAAAAATTCGATTAATGACAATAATTGTGTGACTCGTTGGGTTTTTTTAGGATTGAGATTAAAAAAAAGTCTAGCCCATAGTACAAACTAATAACTATAGAACTAACATCTAACTCATCACTTCATATTATCTGGGTAGAAAGAACCAGTCAAAATATAATATATAAGTCATATTATTGTAGCAACTCAAATCTTTTTTTGCATAAACAAGAAAACCAATTTGAGTATGGGTTGTAAAGCAATATAAAATACACAAATAAAAAAATACAAAAATTAGAAAAAAGAGAGAAAGACGAGAGTTTCTTCTCATCCAGATCCTCACGAATTAAACAAGTGTACAATAATATACACGGTTAATCATATAAGGAATTGTGAGATTCTTTGAAATTTGGTCTAATCAATTATAAATTAGAAATATTTTGTGTTTTAATACATAACTTAACACGTATTATTTATAGATAATGTTGTTTTGGTAGAACACTATAATGAATCTTTTGTTTTTCCTTTTATTTCGAATCGACTAAAATTTGGAAGAAAAAAAAAGGAACTGCTATTGGCACTTCAAAAATCTCATTCTACACTCCTCACAAGTGTTATTTTCATTCTAATTATAGAAAGTTTGGAATGCGAAATGAAATTTTTGGAGTACCAATAACAATTCCCAAAAAAAATTGTGGGATAATATTTACTCATCAACATTCAGTTGCAAGATTAATCTATGACATGACCTCTCAGAATAAATGAATAGGTCTTTCCTTCGTTCCGCCATCCTACCTATTGAATCATTAAGATTCATTTTGCAATAGAATCTTATGCATTCACAGGTTCTATTGTTTCCATTACTTTTAGATTATTAGGTAAAACCTAGCAAAACGAGGCTTTTTGGCTATTTTAACAAAAAAAAAAAATTGCAGAAAAAAAATAAGCTTCGACTGGCTAGGTAGACTATCTTAACTTTATAAAAAGTAACCAGCTAAATTTAGCTAGGAGAGAGAGAAAGTTAATTTTTTTGCTAAACATTAAAAACTATAAATTGTTTACGGTATTCAAAAGAAGAAAAAGGAATTGGGTGGTCAAGTTTCGGAAAAAAATAATGTGACCATTGCAAAGAACTATTCTCACATAATTATTTTTTTTATTTGGAAAATAAAAAAGTTAAAATAGCTAGTATTATTGGAAGCTATGCCTAGGCAAATTATCATTTGAGTAAGTAATAATGTTGTTAGATGCTCAAAGAAATTGAGGAGGGAGAAATACACTTTTGTCGGTTGCCATTGCCAAAGAATTATCCAATCCTAATGAATGTCCAAAGTCCAACAAAGCATAATCTTTGTAAGCAAGAGAATAGTTGTGGGAGTATTTTTGCGCACCACTCTAAAATATGGTGTATGCTTAATATACACTTTATAATCTGTCAAGTGTATTTTCACCCAACTTTGATTAACTTTCATACTAAATGCTCATTTTTCTAATTTTGAAAAGAAAAAATTTGATCTTGATTAAGTGAAAGGTCACGTGATAAATAATGAAGTGTATGGTGAGTATATATTGTAGTTATGGTGATGAGCAAACCTGACTTGCACCTTTTCGACACATGTACAGCAATGATTTGCTCGTCCCACCCACCAAAAGCAAAATGAAGGGAAATGGTCATAAGATGCAAGAAAGGATTGAATGATTAAAAACTCCAAATGGGCGTCCCCTTTTTCTAACCCCATATGAAAACTGGTTTGTAGCCGGTCACCTAATAACAATATCAAAATATAATGAAGATAAAGTGGGGTCTACCAAAAATACTTGTGAACGTAACTGTGACATTTCTCACGGCAATATAATTAGACATGGTAAAAGGAACATGTTTGACATGTTCGTGTCATATTTGTTATCTTAACGTATTATATAGTGTTGAATTTGTTATCTTAAGGGATTCTTAACAAACAACCTAATAACGATTTGATTCGTTAAGGAGTCATCTGGTTTCGTGTCGAGTTAACGAGTCATGCAACAAATTACCATGTCTACTGTCAGATTTGGTAAATATCTTATTAGATTCTTAACAAGTGATCAAATAATGATCCGGATTGTTAATAGATTTTTAACCGATGATCTGATAATGACCCAACTCGTTAATGGGTTGAATCGTAATCTATTATTTTTGTATTATTTTATGTCGGGTTAATAGGTCATGTAAGAAATTGTTAGACCTAATTACAATACCAATAAAACCAGAACAAAGCTTCCAATAACTTGTTATTATTAGACCTTTTTCATAAATTGGTTAGGATACATGCATTTTGTTAATACATTCATCGTCCAATGATTATATATACAACTAAAAAGAGAAAATATCATATTTAACCATACTTGACCGTTTAATAATAAATATATTAAGTAAATGCATCTGTTGGACCCAAGTCTGTGAATCAGAGCAAGAGTTAGTTAATTACTCCAATTATAAGTTTATTGCAAACTTAAGAGGATTTTCGTTTGTCAAATGAGTAATATTAGATAGATAGACTGAATTAGTAGATTTGTTCCAGTCATATTAGATTAGGAATGTGATTGTGTAAATTTTAGTAGATCTAGGCATATCTCTTATATTCCTATTAGAAGTTGATTACCTATTAAGAGTTGTAATCCTAAAATAGTAAGGATTGTACATATCCTACCACTATAAATAAAAGCACAATGGGATGGAATAGAACACACCTCACAATTACACTTCTCTCTCTTCTCTCTCTATGTGCCGCACCCCCTCTATCTCTATGGTCTTTATACAGTTCAGTAAATTATGCCTACAACAAGATTAAATTTGTAACTAAATGATATATCATCAATTAAAAATAAATACGTTAATTAACAATTAAAAAAATAATTCAATTATCAAATTTCATATAATTTAATTTACAAACTTTAGTAACAAAATTCCCATAATAATTGCATGGAAAGTTTCAATCATCAAACATATTGGACTTCTTGTGGTGGTAACCAACACATGCACGCACTTAGAAAAAAGGAGGGAGAGATATCGTGATTTGCGCGAGGGTTACCATTGGATTCTAATTATAAAAAAATGAAATGGATGCTAACAAAACAAACAATATTTGACCAAATTAAGGGCAACTAGTGTCTTCTTAGTCAAGCAATCCTACCCGTAAATATATGTATTCCATGTTCTTGCATGTTCCGCATGCAATGCAGTTTAGAATCCAATTTTCATACCCCATACCAACCAACCAACTCCATCTCTCTCTCTCTCTCTCTCTCTCTCCCCCTAACTTTTATTCTCTTCCTGCCACTCAGTATTATGATCTAATTGTATTCTTCTTTATTTATAAGTAAGAAGTCTTCGATTTGAATCTAATGGATGGCGAATTCGATACCAAAATTAGGTTTCATATTGTCTAGTTTAACCGAACTCCCCCCCCTTCTTAGGTCATCTCCAACCGAAATGACTAAAAATAGCGTCATCCTGAATTATAGCTCTGCAAAAAATATTTTTAAATGAACAGTGTCATATATTAATATATCATCTCCAACCGAAGGGGTTAAATATAGCCCCCTCGATAATTTATTAACTTTAACTTTATATTTTACCTTATTGACTAATTTAATTAAACTACCATTAGATACTTTCAATCTAATTGTTGAATTTTGAATTAATTATTGCAACTGTAGGTCCCAAAAAAGGGTTATAAGGAGGGCTACATTTGGCTATCATGATGGTTCTTTGGCTAAATAATAGCATGATGGGTTTCATAGAATTATAATCTAGCCATCGGTGGAGATGAGTTTTTTTTTTTCACAAATCAAGTCATTTTTTAGCTTTTGATCCTTTGCTCTCTGCATTAAAGATGATCTTAATGTAAAATATATCATTATACTATAAAAAAAAATAAAAAATCCTTTTATTCTCCGGCCAGCAAGCATTTTTATATCTACCAAACTTTGTTTATATTCTATAGAAAAAGAAGGGATAAAGAGGAGGAGAGCATCAAGGAATAAGAATTTTCTTTCGTCTTTGCACAAAGCTGCACTCTACGATAAAGCCAAAAGGGGGGCATATATAATTCAAGTCATCGTTAACCTTTTGCCTAAATATTAATAATTTTTTTTTGTCCATTGGCCCTCCGGGGAAAAAGAGCTTCCCATCTGATTTAAATTCTTGTGTCGTTATTTAGGCTTTAATTTTTATCACGACAGAATAAACTTGCTAGTTTTTTCTTGGTGGGATTATATTTGGAAGGATTGGAAACTATAGAATCATTTAATTAATAGTTTGATGTTTTTTACTTCACTTGCTTCAGTGAACCCTAGCTAGAATAATTTATGCTATGACATGCTTTGCTTTGTTTGTGTACAACGATAATAATAATATGACTTGTTTTTGTTAATTCTGTCAAAAAATCATTATATATGCTGGTGTGAATTAAAAAATGCACATCGGGTCACTTAATATTATGATTTATTGATAATCCTTTTCACTTGTAATGAAAGGTCTTAGGTTCGATTTTTGCAAAGGTGAATTTGAACCATATTATTGCTAATCCATTATGAGGCTTAATCCACTCCGCCACCCCCTTGGTGTATATAATATCATTTATTAAAAACAAATGGATATCAAACATCTATGTGATAGTACAGAGACGGTTTTATGATTAGATGGTGAACCGTGTCAAGATACCTCCATCTGAATCTATCCGAAGTATCTAAATAATAGATTTCACATCAAAAACAAGGTCGCCCTTTGCTTACTCCTTTTGCGTGCTCTACCTACCCCATTAGTGATGTGAAAATTACTTGACACACAAATTAAACCCTATTGATGACAATTGTAGCAAAGATGTAAGTAGGGATCGTTCTAAACTGGGGATTAACTAAGGCTGCTAATCTACTCAAATTAAACTCTAAAACACTAAACTAGACTTAAAAACACAAGAATGGACTCTATAGACTCTAAACTGACCTAAGACACTCAAATGTGCAAAACTAAGTTAAAAAGACTCGATTCTAAACCTAACAAGTGATTTGGACGAAATTAAAACTTACTTTAACTCAAAAGACTAAAAGAAAACAGATTATGACTTAACTAACTCCAAACACACTTAAAAGACTCAAAACAGCACAATACTAACAATTAGACTCAAAATAGACTCTAGGGATTAAATTGGACGAATTTAAGACTAAACTGAGACTTAAACAATGTTTTTAGTCAAATTCTAACCTATATTGACTCAAAACACTCTAAATAACCTAAATTGGACAGATTCTGACCTAAAAACACTAAATAGAAAGAATGGATTGTTTTTGACAAAATTGAAGTAAAACTAAACAAAGTGCAAAACAAAGTAAGTTAAAATGAAATTGAGATGAATTCAAGGGTGAAAGGCCAAAACAAAGTAAGTTAAAACGAAATTGAGATGAATTCAAGGGTGAAAGGCTAGTTAGAGGATCCCTTTCCACACATAAACATATGCAACATAAATCGATTTCCAGTATTGTTTCTTTAAACCATTAATGACAATGCCCTAAATTAATCGTGAATGCACTAATTAACTCTCAGATTTCCCTAGATTCATTGAATTGGATGAATACATGTGACAACCCAAATCATTCTTCTCAAGTTCCCTATATGAACAACATGATAGAGATACATTCAAAGATCATTAAGTTCCATGGAAATCATAAGCATTGACAAGGCAATTATAACTATGAACTGCATGATACTCTTGCCTAGGAATTACTTAACACAATCATGACTAGCGACTTTTACTACTCATGAATATAAGTTCATAACAATTAGGTGAAATTCCCCTATATCTTAGCACCAAATTCATGCATGCAAACTAAGTGTGCACCCTTAATCGACATACAAGAACAAGTTCTCAATAAATCAGATAAGCAATCCGCATTCACAATTTATGAAACAATAACTGGAGGAAATCAATTCATATAAAACATATGTTCATGGCTTCGAATTCGCCTCTAACTAAAAAGAATTTAGTTCCACATGTTCATAACAATTGAAAAACGAATTAAATTAAACATGGAAACAAACGAAGGAAGAAAGAACTCTGAAACTCCCCAATGGATGCAGATTTGTTGCGGCACAACTCCTCATTCTCCTATGGAAAGCCACGGCAAGTCTCTCCTCTTCTCCCAAGGTTGCGGCAAAATTGAATTCCTATGATGTAGAATGAAAATGGTGTGTTGGGTGATGGATGGATGCGGCTGAATGTGTATGTGAATGAATGAAGGGGTGGTCACCAATTTTTGCTAAAAACATGTATATATAGGCTCGGCAAAACCCTAGGATAAATCAGATTAGTGTTACAACTTAGCAGATTCTAAGGATTAGGGCCCTAGGGTTCAGCACAATGAATGAAATCCACTAACGAAAGGGTTTGGCCCAATTAATTTCTGAAAATGATTTGTATAACCCAAATCCACAAGGAATAAGGCTAATATAATCAGAATCCAAGGGGAATTGGGTGAGGAAAGGTTCGGCACACATTGGAGGGAAAAGGGAATGGCTTGCAAGGCAAGGCAAAAACCTTGTATAAGGGAATAGGCACCACTTTTATAGGGTTTCTAGAAACAATGTGTTTTGTGGTTGATTTGGGACTTCTAGAAGGGAATTCTTCTAGAAATAGCTTTTAGAAATAGATATTTAGGTCCCCTTGCAGCTAGATTTAAGGTATGATGAGATTATGATAGGATAAGATAAGATAAGGTTGGTTTGGATAAGATAAGGTTGGATAAGGTTGTGGATAATGATTCCTCTTTTGAGCTGATTCCTTATCTTCTTTGTCTTGAATTTAATTTCTTCATCTCCTTATCAAATTCCTAGCCTTTTGAACTCCAAAAACATCCATCCACCTTGGCCCATACATGTGTTATCCATTTAGTGCCCAAAACTGCTTCAAAATGCACTTTCTTGCCAACTTTGTCATTTGGACCTACAAACACACGAAAGTAGCTTAAAACACTATAATAACCACAAACTAACTATAAAAGTGCAAGAAAACAAGCTAACTAAGTCGAATAAATATGTTCCTATCAATTAGACAACTACATTATTCGAGATCCAAAATCCATTTTCGATAATTTGAAACACGAATTTGATGACCCTTTCTGCAATTTTGAATAATTTTAGACTAATATTAAGGTTGTTTGGAAAAGAAATAATTTCCGAGTTCTTGTGAATCTAGTCTAACATCTTGTTTTTGAGCTCTATTTTCATAGACTCTGTAATTGCATTTGAATTTGCACAGACAAAATGGTCTAGAGAGAGAAGGAAATGAAGGAAAGAGAAAAGACATGTGGTTTCTAGTGGCACATATGACAATGTCTTGATTTGTCGCTAGTAAATTTAATGGATGTTTAATGAATTTAACGAAAATAAGTTAAAAGTGAAGCGAATTTTGAGTTTCATAGAGTAAATTGAGGACCTTTGAATTCCAAAAGGTAAAGTGGGATCAAAATTAAGTTCTAGGGAGCGCAGCTTAAAATAAACTTTATTCTAATTAGATGATATGTGATTGGTTCATTACAAAAAGGGTTTTTATTACAAATAGTCCCTGAAATTGGCTCATCCTATCAAGATGGTTCCTGAAATTGAAAATCGATAAATGTAGTCCCTGAAAATGGGTGTCACAAATCAATGTGGTCATTCTTTCACCATTCCGTAAAAAACTCTGTTAAATTCTGATGTACAACTTAAATGGGTCTTACAAATTTTAAAAAAAATATTTTTATGTGAATTAAAAATATTTAAATATTAAAAATTATTTTTTATTCTATTTTTTTATAATAAAAACTTAAAAAAACAAAAAAGAAGATGCAACAACCATGGTGCTTAGAGTCTTCTCCTCCTCCCCCTCCTCCGCTTCTTTCAAGCCCACCAAGTCACTCACTTTCAAGTTCAACACTTCCCGTTGAGGTTGTGTTTGGCTGCGATTACAATTGCGACGGTGACAACAAGTGATGAGAAATCTTGAATGGCAGCGTTAAACTCCCCAAGCCAATCAACATTGTTGCACTACACAGTTTTCCTTCCGCCGTTTGATGATTCGGGTCGGGTTGATTCTAAGCAGGTCATGGGCTGCACTAATAAGAACCTAAATGTAATCAGTGATTAGCTTAATCACTATTATTAGTTTAAGGTGTAAGTCAGGTTACTAGTTATTAGGCTGAGTTGGTTGAATTGTTAGAAACACCATTTGGCAGTATATGGATGTTAGGATTGTATAAAGGCACTAATGTGGTGAGTGGATGGCCAACGGTTATTTGAATATAAAAATATTATTACCAAAAAATATGAGACTCTCTCCACTTCCTTTTTCCTTCCTTCTACCGCCATTTCTGATCTAGCTTACAGGTTAAGGTTGAATTAAGGTTTGGACCATTGAGGTTCTATCATTGGTATCTGTTGGAAATGTGCCCTAAAGCCAATCATGTGATGATACTTTACGGACATTTCACATGTTAAACTAATCCAGTTTAACATATAAAGGGCATAAATTATTGTTTGAGCCGTCTCATATAAATGTTATATGCTTAAACGATAAAGTCCAAGGAATATGTGATTGGGAGAATGTAATCTAATGAAGTTAGATTCTTGAGACCATTCTTTCGTAGACACATCCTAAACGTTCCTGATCATAGGATTGCCAATTGGGCATTGACAGTCCGTTAAGATCGGTACGTACTATGTCTTCTCTCAGGGAGAGTGATTAGTCTCGAATCATTGGTGTGTGTGACATCAAGACAAGTACGGTAGGTGCTCAATAGAGAATGAGTTCACTGAACGCGATCAACGAAGAGTTCTCATATTCCATGTCACATGAGAACTCATGGTTGGGATAATGCAAATTAGTCCTTTGACCTGAGGCATCATAGTTGTCTTGTGGTTAAGACCTTGATCTTTGATTATGTCAAAGTCACTCCATCCACGGCATCGTTGGGGTCAAGCCGCTTTAGCTATGGAGACAAGTGAATGCGCAACAAGGGATCTCTAACCTTCAAGCCGCTTGAAGGAGAATACTCTCTGATATGATTTGAATCTCTGATCAGAGTATGAATGAGATTTGGGAATGTGTTCCTAATCACATTCAAGGTAATCATATAAGCACAAGACACACATTGGATAGTAGACATGAGAAAATAAACTATCAAACCAAACAATGTGGTCAAGAGTATTAGATTAGAGAAGGACCGTATTGCATTTGTAATCTCGAACTGAATAGGTTCTCTAACCTCTTCTGATTAGCTTGGGTAACCATGATATACTGCTAGGTGTCACTCATGGTTTGTGGAAGCCCTAAACGTGTATAATCACTAAAGGGAGAATTGAAAATAGTTTCAATTCACAATCGATGTAAAATGGTTTTAATCGCCCACTACCTCGCTAAAAGGAACCTAATGGATCGCACACCGTGAAAGGTGGAGATTGGAGATTAAACGGAAATGAGTAAGAATGATTAAATGGTTTAATCATTTAATTATGGCAAGGATTAATTAATATGTTAATTAATCAAACGAAAAAGTTCGTTAAAGACTTCGGGATAGTTTTGGACCTTAAGGCCCAATGGGCTTCGAACGTCAAACCCATTAACTTAAGTTGTATGACAATTTAATGAATAAAGATTCATTAAAGCCCAAAAGCCCAAACATCCCTAAATGGCCAGCCATGATGAAATGAATTAGGGTTTTGGTTGTTTAGGTCACTTAAAGAAGTGACTATATAAATGACTTTATAACTAAAATTCATTAAGGAAAGATTAAGGGTTTATTTTGGGGGAAAATTGGTGAGAATTGTCTCTCCATTTTCTCTCTAAATAGGCCAACACCTTGGAGGGTACATCTAGCAATCCTACTACTCCAAGGTCACTCATTTCTTCTACAATCGAACCTTGGTGTCGAGAATTAGAGGTTCTCAATTTTGGGAACTTGGAGAACCTATTCTTCCATCCAAATCCATGGATCTAAGAAGCAAGGAATGAAGGCCCCTATCTCTTTGGGTGATTAGCCTTTGCTTATGCAAAGAGGAATCTACAAAGGTATTAATTTCAACTCACTTTGTTTTTGAGTTGATTATTGGTTCACCAATCTACTAGGCTTTGAATTTCATGGGTAAATGTTTTGTATTTGAGTGCATGTAAGCATGATTCCGCCTTTAATTGTTAATTGCATGCTATATGATGTTGCTCAAATGAACATGTTTTTCAAAATAATTCCTTCAGTATCGCCCACTCCAATCCTTGGTTTCCCTTCTTGTATGCCCCATCACACCACCACTACACGCTTTACCGTCATGGATGAACGACTTGCTGCGCTCGAAGCAACAATGGAAACTGTCCCACACTTGATTCAGTCTTCAATCGATGCTGTATCTGCCTTGTTTGCCGCTACTCTCGATTCCAAGCTCATGATCTGTTTTGAATAATTTTGTCGTGAATTGTCCTTTCAGCCCAGCCATGCCTCTTCTTCCACCGTCGATCTGTGGTTGCCGCCACCCGAGCTCATGAATCCACACACTAGGGATCCTTTACGCACTCCGCCTCATTATTTTCCTCATTTCCACGGTGTTGTTCACGAACTCGGTGACCAAGGCTCGGTTCCCCCACGCCCTCCGAGACAACATCGCGTTGATTTCCCTCATTTGGCCTACGGAGAAGATCCTATCGCTTGGATTTACAAGACTGAGCAATATTTCTTCTATTATAACACTCTGGTGGATCAAAAGGTGGTCACAGCTTCGTTTCATCTGGAACAAGAGGCTCTGTAATGGTTTAAATGGTGAGACTGTTTACACACTACGCCAAGCTAGGAAGAGTTTACAAAGGCTTTCTGTGCAAAATTTGGCCCTTCCGAGTTCGAGGATATCACCGAAACACTTTTCAAGTTGCACCAAACAAGTACCCTCAAGGACTATATACTTGAATTTCGGAAGTTGGCAAATCAACCTTCGGATATAGGTCCTGTATTATTGAAGAGTTGCTTTTTGGGAAGATTGAAACATGAGTTGAAGTATAATGTTAAATTGCTCAAACCCCTTATTGTGCATGATGTTATACCAATTGCAGTCCAACTTAATGCTAAAATGCGCGAGTTAAAGGGTGGTACTGGTAAATGTGCCTCTACTACTAAACCTCCTCCTGCCACTATTCCTAGGCCTAGACCTACTACTCTCTATGTGAAGAAGTTGTCCACTGAAGAGATCCATAGGAAACAAGAGTGAGGGCAGTGTTGGTTCTGTGATAAGAAGTGGGTTCCGGGTCATAAATGTCGATACAAGCAACTTCTATTGATGGATGTGGTTGACAGTGAAGATGGTCTAATAGTTGAGGATTGTGACCTTCCCTCGGATCTTAACAATATGGAGCTGAGTGAGTGTGCATTTTATGGCACAACATCTAAACAGACCATTCAAACTATGAAGATGGATGGGAAGCTTACTAACCAATCCATTTGCATCCTCTTAGACTTTGGCAGTAGTCACAATTTCATAGATTCTAGATTGGTAAAGAAGCTTGGATGGCAAGTGAATGATCAGAAAACTTTTGAAGTGATGATTGCAGATAGGGGTAAGGTTAAAGGGCAACGATGTTGCAAAAATACCTCTTATCTATATGAAACTACCATTGTACCACAGATCTATTTTCCCTTCCCTTATGAGGGTGTGATGTGGTGTTGGGGGTGCAGTGGTTATCCACTGTCAATCTAGTGTTGTGGGATTTTTAATTAATGACTATGGAGTTTTCTAAGCTGGGTCAACAATTTAAATTGTATCATCATGCTAGTGAGAGGCCATTGGTGCAGGAAATGAGTCTCTAACATTTGGATAAGGAATGTTATGGGTCCAATTTGGGCATGCTGCTCTATTCAATCTGTGATGAGAAACTAAAAGCTGTTGAATTGTCTCCTATACAATTGGGTGAATTGCAGAATCTCTTGGCAAAATTTAAGGAGATATTTGTAGTCCCAACTGTGTTGCCTCCAGTACGAGAACACGATCATAAAATACCATTGGTCCATGGAGCAAAACCACCTAACATTCGACCATGTCATTATGGGCCCTTGCAGAAAAATGAAATTTAGAAAGCTGTGGCTGAATTGTCACAAGGCAGTTCTATTGGTAAGGAAAAAGGAAGGCACATGGAAGATGTGCATGGACTATAGAGAGTTGAATGCATTGACCATTAAAGACAAATATCTTATTCCATTGATTGATGATCATTTGGATGAATTGCATGGGTCCAGCTATTTTTCTAAGTTGGATTTAAGGTCGGGGTATCACCATATCAGAATGAGCTCTGACAATATTGAAAAAACAGTCTTTGGGACTCATGAAGGCCATTATGAGTTCCTAGTAATGCCTTTTGATCTCACCAATGCCCCAGCCACTTTCCAAAGTTTGATTAATGACTTATTTCGGCCCTATCTTAGAAAGTTTGTACTGGTTTTTTTATGATATTCTAGTCTATAGTAAAATTGGACAGATTACTTGCAGCAATTGAAATAGGTTTTTGAGATCTTATAGATGAATCACTTGTTCCTCAAGAAACAAAATTGTGTTTTTAGTCAGAGTTGTGTGGAGTACTTGGGACATATTGTATCTAAGGAGGGTGTTGCTGCATATCCTAGTAAGTTGAGGGCTATATCCGAATTGCCTATTCCCAAAAATGTGAAGCAACTTAGAGGGTTCTTGGGTTTAACAAGATACTACAGGAAGTTTGTTCCTGGTTATAGGAGAATTTGTCAGCCTTTATATAACCTCACTAAGAAGGATGGGTTCAAGTGGGATGTGGCAGCTGAGGAAGCTTTTAAAAACCTCAAGGGCATTATGGCATCATCTCAGGTTCTAACTTTGCCGGATTTTTCAACTCCATTTGAAATCGAATGTGATGCCTTAGAAGTGGGAATTGGAGCTGCCCTGCAGCAAATAGGGAGACCTATAGCCTTCACTAGCTAAACACTCAGACTAAGAAATCAAGCCCTTTCTACTTATGAAAGGGAACTCATTGCCATTATGTATGCAGTCAAGAAATGGCACAATTACTTACAAGGAAGACACTTCATTATTAAAACAGATCACAGTAGTTTGAAATACTTTCTGAGTCATAGAGCTAACACAGCTTTCCAACAAAAATGGGTTGCCAAGTTATTGGGTTATGATTATGAAATCCAATACAAACATGGGAGGGACAATATAATGGCAGAAGCCCTCTTAAGGGTGCAGAATCCTGAAAATGTTATGGAGACTATTGAAAATATTGGAGAGCTCACTGCCATCATATATCCTTACTTTGGGTGGTTAGATGAGTTAAGAAGAGACAATGAGAATGATGAGTGGATCAAGCAGAAACTACAAGAGGTCACAATGCTTAAGTCTCAAGAAACAAAAAGACCCTAACTCCAAAGTGTCCAAATTCCACATAGACAATGGCTTCTTGAAATACAATTTCAGGGTTGTACTTAGTCCAGTGTCTTCTTGGAGAAAAAAGGTGATTGAGGAACACCACTTAACCCCAATTGCAAGCTATCAAGGAATATTGAAGACTTATCAAAGGGTTAAAAGAGGTTTCAATTGGCAAGGAATAAAGGCAGATATCAAACAATTTGTGGTAGAGTGTCAGGTGTGGGAAATGAACAAATATGAAACAATTGCTTCCCGAGGATTGTTATAACCTCTTCCCATACCAAAGCAAATCTGGATTGATATAAGTATGAATTTTATTGTGGGGTTACCTCCATGCTAAGGCAAGACAGTGATAATGGTAGTAGTGGACAGATTGTCAAAGTATGGGCATTTTGTTGCCTTAGCTCATCCCTATTCTGCAACTATGGTGGCACAGTTGTTTGTGGATCATATATTTAAGTTTCATGGCATGCTTACAAGCATTCTGAGTGACAGAGACCTTATCATTCTCAGTAATTTCTAGAAAGAATTTTTCAAACTACAAAGATCAAAGTTGAATATGAGCTCTGGATATCATCCCTAGAGCAATGGGCAAACTAAAGTATTAAACATGTATTTTGTGGGATTACAACCAAAGAAGTGGGTGCAATGGCTAGTTTGGGCTGATTGGAGCTATAATAACTCATATCACACTGCATCTAAGTCTACCCCATTTGAGCTTGTGTATGGCTTCCTTCCTGCTCACATTGCTGCCTATGAACTCGGCGCTGCAAAATTGGACATAATGAAGAAAGGGTTAATGGAGAGGGACAAGATGTTGGCACTTTTGAAAAGCAACTTAGAGATGGCACAAAACCGCATGAAGGTCCAAGCTAATAAGCACAAAACTGAAAGGGAGTTCTCTGTGGGTGATTTTGTGTTCTTAAAGTTAGTTCCTTACCAGCTACAAGCACTAAAAATACACTTTCACCACAAACTGCAACCTAAATATTTTGGTCCCTTTGAAGTCTTGGAGAGAATTGGGAAAGTAGCTTACAAGCTCAAGTTACCAGGCAATACCAAAATTCATCCAGTGTTCCATGTTAGTGTTCTAAAGAAGCACTTGGGAGAGCAAATTGTGTCTACTGTGACCATTCCAAAAGAAGGGCTTAAACCAAACACAATGAAAGAACCAATGGTTGTGTTGCAGAGAAAGGTTTACAAAAGGGGAAATACAGCTGGAGTGCAAGTGTTGGTGCAGTGGAAGAATCAGGATATTGCGGCAACTACACAGGAGGATTATGATGAGTTTAAGTTGCAATTCCCATATTTCAGTTTCTAACCTTGAGGACAAGGTTTTTAAGGGAAGGGTAAATGATAAGAACCTAAATGTAATTAGTGATTAGCTTAATCACTATTATTAGTTTAAGGTGTAATTCGAGTTACTAGTTATTAGGCTGTGTTGGTTAAATTGTTAGAAATACCATTTGGCAGTATATGGATGTTAGGATTGTATAAAGGCACCAATGTGGGGAGTGGATGGCCAACAGTTATTTGAATAAAAAATATTATTACTAAAAAATAGGAGACTCCTTCCACTTCCTTCTTCCTTCCTTCCACCGCCATTTCTGATCTAGCTTGCAAGTTAAGGTCGAATTAAGGATTGGACCATTGAGGTCCTATCATGCACGGCCTGGGTATGGCTATAGGCCGAGATGGATGATGAGGGCAAGATGAGATTTACAGCTGATAGCGATTCCGAAATCACCAGGGAGTGGTGTGTGGGTCAAAACCGACATCTCGTCATTACTCAGTGTGGGATTGTCGGGCGCGCATAGGAAGCATCTTATTCTCTTTTTTTTTCCTTCTTTTTTTATTTTCAAGTTTTTAATAATAAAAAATTTAAAATTTTTTATTTTTATTATATAATTATTTTTAATCTACATGAAAATAATTAATTAAGTTTATGGGATCCAATTATGTTCCACATTAGCATATAACAGAATTTTTGACAAAATTGTGACGGAATGACCACATTGATTTGCGACACCTAATTTTAAGGACTACATTGATCGATTTTTAATTTCAGGGACCATCTTGATGAGGTGGCTTAATTTCAGAGATCATTTATGATAAAAACCCTTAAAAAATACATTGTATTCTAAAAATCCCAGGAACATCTCATATATCCATGAAACATGAAATGGTACCCCTATGATTCCTCTAGACTTAGATCAATTTTGACCATCTTGATGAGGTGGCTTAATTTCAGAGACCATTTATGATAAAAACCCTTACAAAAAGACATTGTATTCTAAAAATCCCAGGAACATCTCATCTATCCATGAAACATCAAATGGTACCCCCATGATTCCTCTAAACTTGTAAATTTTGTTGGTTGCGTAAAAAAAATCTTAAAATTTCTTGTACGCTCATTAAAACTTAGATTGACTGCAACATGGGTAAGGCAACTTTATTGTTGCAACACAATATTAGATTTCAAACGTACAATTTCTAAATCTCGCAACAAAAACTACGAAAGCTAACAAAAAGTAGTAATCATTTTTCAATACGCAATCTTCTAGGACGAGAGAAAAACCTCTTTTGCTTTTTATTTCATCATGAGATCAAGGAATCACCCATAAATATATATATATCCTCTCAACCACCACCACCACTATTGCAATTTCCATCAAGACCAACACCCCAAAATTGTCGCTTTCGCCGCTGCCACACACTCCCACTCGCAACCATCATTGTTTCCACGATCACCCCCACCGTCATGCCTCTTCCACCCCAACGACACTTCCATCACATCCTCCCCCCCCCCCCCCACTACAAATGTCACCCAATCAAGAGCAGAGTCAAACTTCAACTTGACGTGGTTCTGTGAAGACATCAAAATTTTGGTGAAATAATGTTCACCAACAAATTAAATTTTGACTCGCTAGAGCTTATGCGGCACACATCATAGGTCTCACCAAATTGCACACATTGCATGTGACTCATTAAAGCTGTATGAGTCATCAAAAATGACACGTGTCAACATCTGGTGTAATGCAAAAGAATTACCAAATTAAGTTAATGGTAGAAACAGTTAAGGAATTATCTTTTAATTAACTTTTATTAAATCAAAATATAAATCATGTCAATTAAATTATTTGGTAAATTTACCAGGTTAAATTATTTGGTTAATAACAAATATGTTGTGGTCTATTTTATCTGACAAGTTTAGGATGGCGGCGACAAGGAGAAGAGAGAGAGATGTGTTTGTATAATTGTAAAGGAATGTGTGTGTGTTTATCCCTCCTACATTGTGCCTTTATTTATAGTAGTAAAAGGAGAAAAGATATTCCTTCTTCCCCAAGGAATACAAGATACAATAGGAAAGGATAACTAGAATAAAATCTAATCTAGGATTTACACAATCACACTTAAACTAGGAATGTTTACAACACTCCCCCTTAAGTGTGTAAATACTCAAGGTAGATTTAACATCATGCAGAAGTTGAGGAAGTCGACTCATCAGCACTAATTCTAAGGAACAACACTTATTCTCAATAAGGTAGGAACTTGCATAAGTAATAAGTCTCACTAAAAAACCCAAAGGCTATGGCAAAAAACCGAGGAGGGACAAAATCCATAGTCTAAGGAAAAATGTGTAAGAAATGCAAAGTCAAAAGAAACGACTACGGGACGTCATCAGGGATATGACCAGCCCAAGGTGGGTGCCTCGTTAAAACCTAGTTGGGTAGCAATAAACCCAATGGGAAAAATGCTCCTAATCATAAGGACAAAGAGTACATTAAGATCAAGCAAGTATCTATAGGATACCCCTCTGAGTTTGACACAATTCCAAAGACAAATAGCAAAGTTACAACTCATAAAGTTTACACATACCAATTAACAAGCTTCTGAAATGTCGTCTTCAACAGTGATTTGGTGAAGAGTCGGCCATATTCTGTTATGAACGGATTTGCGTGACTTCAATCTTCTGATACTCTTATTGTTGATATGAAAAGAAAAATTTTGGCGCAATGTGATTGTTGTTGTCTCTTTTTATGTAACCTTTCTTGAGCTATTCAATGCAAGCTGTGTTGTCTTCAAAGATCATCGTCGGGACATCAACAGCAGGATAAAGATCGCAGAAGCTTCGAATATGGCCCATAACTACTCTCATCCAAAAGCATTCCCTGAGTTGCTTTATGTAAGGCGAGAATTTTAGCATGGTTAGACGAAATGGCAACTAAGGTCTATTTAGCTGACCTCCAAGATATTGCAGTACCTCCAACGGTAAAGACATTACCCGTTTGAGAACGCGCCTTGTGCGGATCAGATAAGTATCCTGCGTCGACATAACCAATAAGGCGAGAATTAACTCGAGGAGCAGAAGGTGCATCATCACTCAAGGATCCGTAGGGATAGAACAAGCCCAAATCCGTAGTACCCTTAAGGTAACAAAAGATGTCTTTCATGCCAGTCCAGTGTCTACATGTTAGCGCATTACTATATCTTGCCAAAAGATTAACAACGAAAGGATGTCGGGTCTAGTGCATTAAGCTAAGTACAATAAAGCGCCTATCGCACTTAGATAAGGAACTTCAAGCTCCAAAATCTCTTCATCATCCTCCTTCAGATGAAAGGGATCTCGTTTTGTATCAAGCGATCGAACGACCATAGGACTACTTGAAGGCTTCGCTTTATCCTTATTAAAGCGGAGCAACACCTTCTGGGTGTAGTTCTATTGATGTACTAGGATTCCATCTGAAAAATGCTCTATCTCGAGACTGAGATAGTATCAAGTCTTACCTAGATCTTTCATCTCAAATTCCAACTTTAAGTGTGAGATAGTTCTCTCGAGCTCTTCAGAAGTTCCAATGAGGTTCACGTCATCGACATGTACTGCAACAATCGCAAATCCAAAATGTGACTTCTTAATGAACACACAAGGGCATAGTTCATTGTTTACATATCCCTGACTAGTCAAATACTCACTCAGACGGTTATACCACATTCTTCCGAATTGTTTCAAACTGTAGAGTGAACCCCTCAGCCGAATTGAGAGTGTGTTTCGGGGTTTGGAAATATTTAAACCAGTCAATGTAAGTCTTTCAGGAACTTTCATATAGATTTTCGTATCAAGATCCCCATAGAGATACGCAGTTACTAAGTCCATCAGCTGCATATCTAGTTTTTCAGAAACTACCAAACTGATAAGGTAGCGAAAAGTAATCACATCCATAACGGGTGAATAAGTTTCGTCATAGTCAATCCCGGGGTGTTATGACAAGCCTTATGCAACAAGATGAGCTTTGTAATGCACAATTTTGTTCTTCTCATTAACCTTCCAAACGAAAACCTACTTGTAGCCAACGGACTTCACATGTGGAGAAGTAGGAGCTACAGGTCCAAACAACTTACGTTTCGTAAGCGAATTGAGTTAATCTTGGATTGCTTGTTTCCAGTTTGACCAATCAGTTATACGTCGACATTCATTAACAAAACACGATTCAATGTCATCACTCAACATGATCTCAGTAGCTACTGCAAATGCTAATACATCGTCGACCATCATCTCATTTCTACGCCACACATCATCTACGATTCTCGGGAGGAGGATTCGTCTCTTCAATGACGCTTCCATAATCTAGAATTTCCTCATGAGTTAGATAGAATGAGTAAGTGATAGTTGGATTCACGGTAGGCTCTTCAGGACCTTGTGTCATGGTTTTCCTCTTCCGGGGGTGTGAATCATTTGAACTAAAGGGTTTGCCACACTTTTATGTAGAGGCAGATGGTTGGCTAGTCGCTAATGTACGTGGATCACCAAGATTGGCGTCTCGGGCTTCCAGGAGGGTAGTTCGTCATACATTTGGTACATTCATCTTTGCAGGCGTATTCGTAGCTGGAATGTATGATTTTGTCACATGCGCTAGATCGGTGAAAGCATCTGGCATGCTTTAGAGATCTAATATGCACTGTACTTCAGTTTCAGATTGAGTAGTGCGGGGATCTAAATAAGACAAAATAGGAGTCGTCCACGATCATTCACGTCGTTCTTCAACAATGTTGACGTTCTTATCTCCCCCTAACGACGGGAAAACTATTTCATAAAAGTGACAATCCGTGAAACGAGCGGTAAATAGATTGCCTGTCAAAGGTTCTCAGTAACAAATAATCGAAGGAGAATCATATCCGACATAGATTTCCATCATTTGCTAAGGCCCATTTTTATATGTAAGGGCGGCGAGATCGGCATATATACCGTACAACCAAAAATGCGCAGATGCGATATGTCGGGTTCGTATCCAGTAACCAACTGAAGGGCACTAAATGGTTATGTCGCAACAGGCCTCAGGCAGACCAACTTTGATGTGTGCAATATTGCATGGCCCCAAGCAACGATCGGGAGCTTTGTACGTATGACCAACGCTCAAGCAATCATTTGTAAGCGCTTAATGAAAACCTCTGCCAGACCATTTTGGGTGTGAACATTGGGTACAGGATGTTCAACTTCAACCCCAACCAACATGCAACAGTCATCAAAAGTTTTAGATGTGAATTCTCCAGCATTATCCAATCGAATAGATTGGATTGGATAATCAGGGTGGTGAGCCCTAAGCTTGATAATGTGAGCCAACAGTTTGGAGAATGCAGCGTTTCTTGTGGACAACAAGCACACGTGTGACCAACGTGTGAAAGTGTCAACCAAAACCATAAAGTATCTAAATGGTCCGCAAGGAAGGTGAATCGGTCCACAAATGTCCCCTTGAATCCATTGTAGAAAAATGGGAGGATTCGAACGAATCTTGTCATAAGAAGGCTTAGTAATAAGCTTTCCCATAGAACATGTTTGACATGCGATTCCTTGGATCGAACCTAAACTTCGGGTTAATGGATGTCCGTGTGAAGATTTGAGGATACGGCGCATTGTTATTCGTCCAGGATGTCCCAAATGATCATGCCAAAGTGTAATTTCATGCGCGGTCCCAGTAGTAGGGCCGGCCACATAGTGGCATTCAATGGGGCGTATGGTCATAGTATACAGACCACTTAAGATATGCTCCATCTTCTCTAGAATACGTTTCTGGCCATATTCGTAGGAAGTTATGCACATACATTTAACTCCGTTTTCTATGTGGGTTTCAGCGTGGTAATTGTTATCTCTAATGTCCTTGAAACTTAACAACATTCTTCTGGAACGTGGAGAATAGAGTACCTCAGAAATGGTCAAGATTATACCATTTGACAACATTATACGGGCCTTACCATATCCTTTTATCAGGTTGGATGGGCCTGAGAGGGTTGTCAGAGGTGTTCATGCAAAACTATGTGTATGGTTACACTATCTATCAGACAACTAACTTTCCTACTAGTCATACCTAGAATGAAAAATTAATTTGAATCAGTCACATGCATAAAAGTTTTGAAAAACAAATATCAATTCAAAATAATTTCATTTATTCAAGGATGGTAATTAATTAAAACTTAATATCCAAAAACAAATCACCAACAAATAATCCAAACATAAAGGAAACTTGTTCAAAAATCAACCAAAAACAAGGAGGTTTCATCCACTAAGTGGAATTCGGCCCCAATTGTCTTATTTCAACTAAAAATAAGTCTATGTCTAAGATTCTAATCTTCCATAGGGCTGGTATCCTCCTGAAATCAGAAACCTCTATCTTTGTAGTCTCCGATTGGGCCACTTGCATGAAGTTTGATTCAAACTTCTTATGATGAGAATGATATTCATCTACAACCTTCTTGGGAGCTCGGCAAACACAAAACCAATGGTCCTTTGAACCACAGTGATAGCACATATCCGCATCCATGGTTTCAAGTGCTTTGCCCTTATTCTTGAAGTTTGAGGCCTTGGGAGCAAGGTTTTAGCGCTTCTGGGCTTTGTTTCCTCCCTTGGATGGGCCTTGACTCTGTTGACCTTGGTGGGATAGCTTCTGGCCACCCTTACCACGCCTCTTTTGCCATTTTGGGCATTAGTTGGTGTTATAATGTGCTTCAGGCACTGCAATCCCCCTAGTTAGTCGAGCTTGATGATTCTTCATCAATAATTGGTTTTGCTTTTCAGCGAAAAGTAAAACAGATATCAAATCCGAGAACTTAGTGAAATTCTAAGCTCTATATTGTTGCTGCATGATAATATTAGAAGCAGAGAAGGTCGAATATATCTTCTTCGAGAGATCCTCTTAAGTCAAAGTTTCATTGCAAAACTTGAGAAGTGATCGAATTTGACAAACTTCATAATTATATTCATTCACGGACTTAAAGTCTTGGAAGCGCAAGTGCTGGCAGTCATGTCTTGCTTCAGGCAAGAATATGTTCTTTTGGTGATCAAAACGATTAGCCAAAGTGACCCATAGTGAACGTGGATCCTCCTCAGCAAGATACTCAGTTTGCAGAGCGTTATAGATATGTCTTCGAATGAAGATCATAGTAGTGGCTTTTTCAGCTTCGCCAATAGGCTCGTCTGTTACTTCTTCAATGGCAGGACGTAAGTTCTTTATAGTGAGGTGGAGCTTCACATCTTGGACCCACTTAAGGTAGTTCCTTCTAAAGACCTCTAAAGTGGTGAAATCGAGTTTGTTCAAATTCGACATCTTCCTATCACAAAATAGATGGACAAGATGTGGTTAGTGTAATGGAGAAAAAAAAATTTAATCCATTCACATAGGAGTAGAACATGCAGGTTCTAATAGACATGTTTTGGTTTAATCTTGCATGAAAAGCTACGGGTTTTCATGGGTGATGTTTTTAAATGAAAACCTTCAGGTTTTCAAACAAGGCATATATATAAGAAACTTCAGGTTTCAAAATAATTATGAACTTCAGATTCATATATTCCTACAGGCAAACATAAATATATACAAAAAATATGCAACAAGAATATGCAAAATACAATTTGTAGGTCTAAAAATTTAATTGAATTTAATTATTTGGACTTTGAGCCAAATTAAAGTGTGGGTAAAAAAAATATAAAACCCATTTGGCCTAAAATAGTTAGGCAAATAAAGCTCGGGGCCCAAAAGAAAAATATAAGCCCACATGGTGGCTTAATAACATGGTGTCATGCGAGCAAGGCCCAAAATTGGGCTAGGGTGTCTCGAGGAGGAGGGGGTTGCTGGCCCACAGGGAGAGGAGAAAACAAGGGGGCTACGAAAGGCACGCCCTAAAAAAAACACTGGCCGCTAAAAAGCTGACCCCTAAAAGCGAGCCCAAAAATTTTCATTTTTTTTTCTTTCTCACTGGCTAGGAGAGACTGTTTGGGCCGGGGAAACTCCAAAACCCAATAATGGAAATTGGAAGCAGGCTAAGAAAGGGAGCCCAAGAAGGGCTCGGGTTTTGGAACCAAAACACCCCAGCGTGTGCTGGGTGCATTTCGCCAGAGAAGAACGCCGGACCTGTCGCTCCTGGCAGCGGTCTGGGGTTCGTTAGTGACTCGGGTTGAGTCATGGTGGTCGTTGACGACCATAGTGGTGAACGGAGATGATATAATCTCAACGTTATACCAACCAAACCCTAGAAAATTTGAATCGGATTTTCCACAAAATTCTGATGAAATTCAAGTGAATCTCGGTTCAATTTCCAACGTGGGACGACTTCTGGTCCTTAGCGACATGAACCAAAGGTTCAAGGCAGTGGCTGCAGGCCATGCCGTTGTCGATGTGGACGGGGACACCATGAAAGGTGCCAGGTTTTATAGGTTTGAATGGGTTGAAGCTTCTGGCTCCATGAGGAACCCATCTTCATGATGGTGGTCACGGGTTTGAAAGAACCCAAGGTTTCACCTCTTTTTTCTTTTAATTTGTTTTTCAATTCAATTCAATTATATGCATATTCAAAACAATAATATGTCAATGGAATTCAATTTGATACATATACAAATATATTTGATGCAATTCATAACCAATATCAAATTCACATAATTCAACAATTATGATTATGAGGCATACACAATTTATGTAGAATCTAAAATTCGTAAAACGTAAAGTTGGGTCATGCATCATGGTGAATGTTCATGCTATCATGGCTGCAAAAATATCGAGATAAAAATTGTTGTTTTGAAAGAACCTGATTGCGTGATGATATGGATGAACTGGTTTGATGAAGAAAATTTCTTTTACGTTAGATTCCTAAGCGTAGCAGTAGGAGCGTGCTAATAACATGTTGTGGTCTATTTTATCTGACAAGTTTAGGATGGCCGGCGGCAAGAAGAAAAGAGAGAGATGTGTTTGTAGAATTGTAGAGGAATGTGTGTGTTGTTATCCCTCCTACATTGTGCCTTTATTTATAGTAGTAAAATGAGAGAAGATATTCCTTCTTCCCCAAGGAATACAAGATACAATAGGAAAGGATAACTAGAATCAAATCTAATCAAGGATTTACACTATCACACTTAAACTAGGAATGTTTACAACAAAATCAAATTCCTTGATCTAATTTAATCCACATACGATTAATTTACCAAGTTATTTGATTTGGTTTACCAAATTATTTGATTTGGTTGACTTTAATTAAATCAAAATATAAATCATGTCAATTAAATAATTTGATTAATTTACCAAGTTAATATCCAATCAAGTTCAAACCAAGCTTTAGTCAAGATAATTCTTGGAGACAAATTCCATAAATCAAGGCCCGACAAATAAATTGATTCAATACAAAGAATCATGAAGATGCCTATAAATAGGGCACTCTATGACAAAGAAGGGAAGCTCAAATATGCTACAAACTCAGAAGATTTAAAAAACTCCTTGCATTCTTCATCACTCTCGTGAAACTACCAAACACCTTGCAACAAGTGGGTACTATTTGGTTCCAACAAAACTCATTATATCTAGAAATGTAAATCCCGTTATCTGAATTTCATAATTTTGAAATTCTTTAGTGCTTTTAAAATCATCATCTAAACCCATAGGAACTATTTGTTTGATGTTATGCAACAAGCAGAAGTATGGCTAACAAAGAATCAAGAGTGTTGATGCACAAAACCGGAGGTTTTGGAACAACGTAGATCCGACCGTGAATCTGCAAGTAATGTAAATAACACAAGATGTATCGTGGTTCACCCCAAGGTTTGGGCTACGTCCACACTGATTATGTATTTATCTGAGAGAGAGAGAGCTCTGAGAGTGAGCTTGAGGGGGTGAGGAGCCTTAGGAATTGGCCTCTGAAATGGCTTCCCCCAATTGTGAGAGTGATGGGTACTTTTATAGAATAAGGACTCCTCACTTATTACACATTTGCCCTTTCCTTTATCACATAATTACATTTACGAGGCCCTAAATATGGTATAAACAGTAGTCCCCTAAGTCTTCAGTCAAGAGAGTCTTTTGGCTGGAGACTTGAAATTCAGTCCATGTGTGGGCCGAAGTAACTAGATGTCGTCTAGAATTGATGCTCGATATGAGGCGATGCCCAATCTGAAATGATGTTCAACTAGAAGTAGCACATGTTGCGAGGCCGTTCTGTTTGTGGCTTATGTTGCCTTGGTTGGCTCGGCTTGTGGTGTTTGAAGGTGAGGGAGTCCCTTTTATAGTATAAGGTATCACTCCTCAATACATAAATGATGGGCTAGAGTTGATGCTCGAGGTGAGGCGGTTGCTCAGTAGGCGGCGATGCTCTCTAATGATGGTGAGGGAGTCCCTTTTATAGAATAAGGGCTCGCTCATCAATACATAAATATGGGCTAGAGTTGATGCTCTCTAATGGTGGTGAGGGAGTCCCTTTTATAGAATAAGGGTTCGCTCCTCAATACATAAATATGGGCTAGAGTTGATGCTCTCTAATGGTGGTAAGGGAGTCCCTTTTATAGAATAAAGGCTCGCTTCTCAGTACATGAATAATGGGCTAAGTCCCCCAAGTATTGTTCATGAGGCCCAATATATGGTACATAATGTAGTCCCCCAAGTATTCGGTCAATAGAGTTTGTTGGCTAGAGACTTCAAATTGAATCCATGTATGGGCCGAAGTGGCGGTTGTTCGGAGGCAATATTTGTATACCTTGCACTGAAGCTTTATAAGTGAAGCTTTATGAGTGAGGCTTTGAAGCTGGAGCTCTGTAAATGAAGCTTTTGAAGCTAGAGCTTTTGTAAATAAAGCTTTTGAAGCTATAGCTCTGTAAATGAAGCTTTTGAAACTGATTGACATGAGTGATGCTCATGAATGTTTGATTGACATGAGTGATGCTCATGGATGTTGACATGAGTGGTGCTCATGAATGTTGACATGAGTGATGCTCATGAATGTTTATGTATGATTGATATGAGTGACGCTCATGAATGTTTATGTATGATTGACATGAGTAATGCTCATGTATAATATGAAGTACTAGCATACTTTTGATCACCTGGTCGGTGGCATGAAGGAGAGTACAGGTTGTACATTTCATCACCTGGTTGGTGGCATGAATGGCTAGTTGCCAAATGATATTAGAGTCCGGGTTGTACATTTCATCACCTAGTTGGTGGTAATAGCGGCGGGTTGCCGAATAATTTTGGAGTACTGAGCGTACTTTTGATCGCTTGGTTGGAGCTATTTTGGGCTTATGGGCCTTCGCCCTCTACACAACATTCCAGCCCATTTATTTTGGGCTTTGCCGTTTTTTTTTTTTTTAATTAGTACCCTCTAATGGGGTTTATATAGATGTCTCTGAAAGATAAGAAAAATACATCACATCATACAAAAACAAGAAAAGCAAATCACATCATTATGATGGGATGTTTATTCCTTGCTTTTGCTTTCTCTTTTGCTTTCTCTTTTGCTTTGCTTTTGCTTTTGTTTCTGTTTCCCACTACGCCTCTGTCTCTCCACCTATATCCTCTCTGGCAGACTTGTTTATTGCTTTTGCAGACTTGCTTTACTTTTTCTTTTCATTTTCTGATTTCTTCTTTTGCACCGCACTCTCTCAGTCTTAGTCTCTGTTTTGCATGTGCACCCAAGGTCATTTTTTGCTTTTCTCAAAAAATGATTTCACATGGCTACCACCCTTCGCTTGATCCCTGGATTCCGTGAAGATGAGATCTGCATCCCGATGTTCTCAAGCAAGCAACCTTTTGCTACTGATGAGTTATTCCCATTAATAATCATGTCGCTTGCAACCATGGCAGCAGAATCTAGTGAGGTTTTTATCCCCCTAAGAGACGACGACACTGCTCCACTGATCACCGGCAAATCACACGGCGACATGGCTACCTTTGCACTTGGAGAGATCTGTAGCATCTATGAGAATATGTTGCAAGGCCTCTTTATTGGATCACCATCAACCACAACACCACCACTTTAATGGTTGTGATGCCCAAGATTAAGTACATGATGACCGCCACTGCCACCAAAAGTAGTGGTTGTGACACCGTCCTCCACACGAGTTGTACAACTAGGGCTGCTGAAAAGGCTGGAGCTTGATATGTCTAGCTCGTTCGCGCATGTACAACGAAAAATGGGTCGCCAAAGTTGTCCTTAGCTTCTTCTTCTTCTTCCATGGCTGATGAAGATAATGGAAATATCATGGGATGATCAGATGGGAAGTGCCACGTGTCGGCGTGAGGTTGTTGATGATCAGACGGATAAGCTCCAACGTTAGTAGTTGTACCAGCTCTTAGTATGTCGGTTAAATCGCCTTGATAATTCTCCATCCTAGTAATTGGCATGAACAAGCTTTACCCGCGACAAAGTCGCGGCGGCACAGGCGAGATCGAGCTTAGTCTTTAGGAACGAGAAGTTTCAACTCAATTCATAGAAGTTTCAACTGGCTTTTTTTTTTCTCAGACGTGACTTGTTTGGACGCGCTGGGCCGAAAGCTGGAGAGGGATGCGGGCTAACATCATAGAATTAGAACCAGTCCCAATTCACATCAATACGAATTAGAATCAAATTAAAAACAAGTCTTAGAAGACGGATCAAATAGAGGGTTCTCCTTGAGAGGCTGGAACGAAAGCCGACCAAGACACTTAGCCACGCACTTTCCATCGAAACCAAGATTGTGTTTTGGGCAGTTATTGATGATCGTGGCGACAATAAGGACAACAATATTGGCCACTACAAACATCGAAATCAGCTACGACGTCTATTGGGCTTCGAATGTTCCCACGTAGTACTGGTTGGAGTTATAACTGTAATTGTTGAGTCTGGGTTTTTCTGGTGGTCCTTATTCCGGATCAGCCATTGCTTCGATTGTTTGATTCTCTCTCTGTCTCTGTCTCTCTTAAGAAAGCCTAAAACTTTGGCAGTGTAGAGTGAGAAAGGCATGGGGTGCGCCATCACAAAGAAAGATCTGGGCTTAGACGGTGGATCTACCCCCAACCACTTAAACTTTCTCTGTTCGATTCAATTCGATGAAAGACAATAGAAATAGTAGTTCAACTGGCTTCGGCAGACAGCGAGTCCGAATGTCCTCCTCTTCCTCCAGAGAGTCCCTGAGAGTCCTGAGACTTGGGAAGTCGTGGGATGGAGACGTCGGTGGCGACCCAGTCGGCGCCGTAGAGCCTGTTGGTGGGGCGGACGTGGAGGAGGATGACGGCATCGCCAGGGCGGAGATAGTTCTGGATGGCCCATTTGACGGCGAATGCGCTCTCGTCGCTGAGATTGACAATGAGACGGTGGTTATTGGGATCACCGTTGATGGTGGTGTCGGGAAAACCGAGGTATTGGCCGTGACTGGTCACCGGGAAGGTCATATCCGACATTATGATGAACGCCATGCCCTCACCAGGGATGGCGGAACTGTTGGGACGAGGAGTGACAAACTGAAAGACACCACATGGTTTCCGTTTACTGTGGGATCAGAAGAACTTGAACCTGAATCTTCCCAGAGCGTGAAAGAGTGGTTGTAGAAGACTCTACCTGAGCGGTTATTGAGGGTGAAGTTTCCGACAGAGTATTGCGAACTTGCTTCGCAACCCCTTTAGCAGGATAATCCTTTAGCTTTGGGTCAACACATTGTTTAATTTTTCTTCGCTCAATCTTGGAGTAGCCCAAGTAACAAGACTCTGCTGTAAAAAAAAAAAAAAAAAGAATCTTTGGGGCTCTTTTAGGAGCAGAGATCGAGGGAAAGAGATGAGACTGGTTTCTCGGGTTTTTGTGATTTTGCAGATTCATAGTGGTGAGATTTGATGAAAAAATGAATGAGAAATGGACATAGTTTTTTGTGTCGTTTCCCACAGACGGCGCCAAATGTTGATGCACAAAACCGAAGGTCTTAGAACAACGTAAATCCAATCGTAAATCTGCAAGTAATGTAATTAACACAAGATGTATCGTGGTTCACCCCAAGGTTTGGGCTAAGTCCACACTGATTATGTATTTATCTGAGGGAGAGATAGAGCTCTGAGAGTGAGGTTAAGGGGGTGAGGAGCCTTAGGAATTGGCCTTTGAAATGGCTTCCCCCAATTGTGAGGGTGAGGGTCCTTTTATAGAATAAGGACTCCTCACTTATTACACATTTGCTCTTTCCTTTATCACATAATTACATTTAAGTACCCCGAGTATTTGTACGAGATCTAAATACGAGGCCTTAAATATGGTATAAACAAAGAGTAAGGATAGTAAGAAACTATGAGCCAGTGCTCCATTTCTTGTGGAATTCAACTCCATCGTTCATAATATTTTGCCAGCAAGAAACTCAATTTCAGCATATTTTTTTAGAAGCTAACATGTGATTTGATGGTTTCTCTTAGATTACTCATGTCTCCCTTACCTTTTCTGTTGTATTATGTATGCTTCGATTTTGATAGTTACAGTTTTTATTGTTGCATGAATTATGTACACATATTGCTGTCGTATCATTCTTCACCTAAATTTAGTATATATTTCAAAAGAAAGAAAGAAGAAACTTTTAGGGTTTATTGGGGCAAAACCTTCATAAAGGAAAATTTATGTGTTGATGCACAAAATCGGAGATCTTGGAACAACGTAAATCCGACCGTGAATCTGCAAGAAAGTAAATAACACAAGATGTATCGTGGTTCACCCCAATGTTTAGGCTACGTCCACACTGATTATTGTATTTCTGAGGGAGATAGAGCTCTGAATATAAGAGTGAGAGCTTTGAGAGGATGAGGCTTAAGGCCTAAGAATTGGCCTCCCCCCCATTGTGAGGGTGAGGAGTCCCTTTTATAGAATAAGGGCTTCTCACTTATTACATATTTGCCCCTTCCTTTATTACATAATTACATTTAAGTCCCCCGAGTATTTATACGAGATCTAAATACGGAGGCCTAAGTATGGTACAAACATTATGTATAATAAAATGAAAAAAATTTGGAGTCCGGCAACTGGACAATGTGTCAGTGAAGACTTAGAGCATCTTAAAATGAGACGTCAAATTCAAAACATCAAATTTCAATTTGATGACTGACTTGTCAATTTGACATATTGTCAATATTTTTCTTCCACCCGATATACCAAAATTTATTGCTTCATTTATGTTTTTTTTTTTAACAAAAATAATAAAAGTTGGGTTGTTGGTGGTTCAAAAACCATATTTGAAGGCAGATTCAAATTTGACATATTTTTGTCCATGTCAACTTAGTCTTCTTTTCTATGTCAGCTTTGATATCTCGGTTGGAATAAATGGTACATCATTTGTTACTGTTATATGTCGATATGACATTTTTAACATCTCGTCTCAAACACAAAGAACACCACTTAATCTCACCCCACTTTGATCTCTCTCTCTCTCTCACTCACCTACCAAAAAAACAAATGAGGATCCCAAGAATTCTCAAATCGTGTCTGTTTATTGTACATCGTGTGATCAGAAATTATTTTAAATATTTTTATTTAAAATTAAATATATATAGTATCTAACAAAAATTAATCGTACGATGTATAATGAACAAACACGATTTGAGGATCCAGAGAGAGATCCCAATCCAAAAAAACCTCTCCATTCAAGGGCGAGCAAAAGCCGGTCAAAGCTCAAATACACACACGTAAACTCAAATTCACAACGTCTAGGCATACAAGGCAACATATCCATCTTCGTTTCGAGGAATCGAAAACGACAGGCTGGAAGAATCCAAACCCAAACCCCACTTCCCTCCATAATTATCATTCATTATTATTATTAGACACCAGGGAGAGATGCTGAGAGGAAAAAAAAAAAAAAGGGAATAAAACAAAAAAGAAACGAAAAGAAAGAATACAAAGAAGAATTCACTGTAAACAGAGTAATAACAGCAACTTCCTTCCCACCAGAAGCACTTAAACCGTCGACGTAGCGTCTTTTTTCAATAACATAGCATAATCAAACTATCCACGTTACAGTGAACTGATTTCATGTAAGTTACTTAAACGGGATGAAAGTTCTATAGCTACGTACACATAGAAACCATTATCAGAAAAGCTTGCATAAAGCATAAAAAAGGAGGCATTGGGTCTTCTTTTTTCCTTTTCTTTTCTTGCTGCCTCAAGTAGGCATCTTTTTTCCGCCACTTTTTTTCCCTCTCATCTCATTCCTTCCTTCTTCTTGCAATTTTTTTTACTGGGTTTTCTCTCCCTTTGCTTTTGCTTGCCACCATCACTTCCCTCCCCTCCTCACCTATAATTTCCTTCTCCTTCAGGTGAGTTGTTTGATCCTTCACCTCTCTGTCAGTCATTATTTTTATCATCACAAAAAAAGTTGCATTGCTTTTGTTTTAAGTTTCTCAGATTGATCTTCTTGTTTGGGCATCTCCCTTTTGCTAGATCTTCTTGCTTGGGCACCTCTCTTTTGCTCTGCAAAATTCCTTGGAAATTTGACATCCTTTCTGGGTTTTTCTTGACCAATTCAGTTCTGGGATTGAATAATCCATGGGACTGTGTCATGGAAAACCCACAGAAAACCCACAACTCCAATCTCAAGACCCCACAATTCCGAGCGAAAACGAGGCATATGGAGCACCCAATTCCCAGTCCTCAAAATCCTCAAACTTCCCATTTTACAGCCCAAGTCCATTGCCAAGTCTGTTCAAGAACTCTCCTGCCAACTCCAGCGTCAGCTCCACGCCTCTGCGCATATTCAAGCGGCCTTTCCCGCCTCCGTCTCCGGCGAAGCACATTCGGGCATTGCTTGCTCGGAGGCACGGCTCTATGAAGCCCAATGAGGCCTCAATCCCTGAAGGGAGTGAGTGTGAGGTTGCCTTAGACAAGAGTTTCGGGTTTTCGAAACAGTTCGTAAGCCATTATGAGCTTGGTGACGAGGTGGGGCGCGGGCATTTCGGGTATACTTGCTCTGCCAAGGCCAAGAAGGGAAGCTTGAAGGGCCAGGATGTGGCTGTCAAGGTTATTCCAAAGTCAAAGGTCTGAATTTCATGTCTTATGTCTTTTGTTGTTGAACAACTTCGTTTCTGTTTTCGGTTATTGTTTCAAATGCAGTTTCGTAATTGAATTGTCTTAGTTCTGAACTTCTGATAGAAGTTTGATTGTATTGCTTCTGTCCAATATATAAATATATGACCTTAATTTCCTATTGTTAATGTTCTTAGGCCATACCTCCTAATCCTATATTACAAATTTAGCGAACTCTGTCGCTATCTTTAGCATCTCCGGGCGCTGATTAACTTTTGACTGTGTTGAATTGTTCTGGAAATATCGGAAGGTTATTGAGGATGAAAAGGTTCATTAGATTTTACTTTCAAGAGGATATTGTACACTCTACCTTTGCGTGTTTTCTACTAGTTAGTCCTTTGGCTATGATATAGAATATATCATGTCAGTAAGGTCCTAAAGGAAGTTTTGTTTTGTGTTGAATGCCTGTATTCTTCCTCTCCATGAGTGGCTGGTTGTAGATGGTATTTTTAACTTTATATGAAGGTGATAAGCATACGTGTGTGATCAGTGCTCAATCTTAGTGAAGCCAGTGCAGCTTTGCACTATTATATTGTTCGGCTTGATGTAAAGGAAAGTAGCAAACATGATATAAATAATGACATTTTATCTCAATGCGGAAAAAATTTTCATAAATTTCTCTGGTGCTTTCATTATGTTCTTACAATGTAAGGATCCTAAGAGGACACATTTCATTCCACATCATTAGACTGCGAACAGCCTCTAATGAAGGATGTTTCTGCAGATGACCACGGCAATTGGCATAGAGGATGTAAGAAGAGAAGTGAAGATCCTAAGAGCTCTAACACATAAGAACCTAGTGCAGTTCTATGAGGCCTATGAAGATGATGACAACGTTTATGTAGTGATGGAGTAAGTTGTGATTGCTATAACTTTCTGATTGTGCATTTAAACTACATTTCACGTTATGCATGTGGCTTATGTTATTCTCTATGTTTTTTGTTTTATAAACTCACTGGCTTAAGATTGTGATTCGGTTACCTGAATATCTCCTTTTTTGCTGCATCCATACTTGCTTCCAAAGTTGTCTGTTGAACATGTGACAACTTGCATCCATATGAACTCCAATAAAACAGCTTGGACTTAGCTTTAACGTGTCTTTGTTGACACCAAAAACATTGGATTTAGTTGTTATATAATCAGGGTGCATTGAAGCCTAACTTTAATATGGACATGACTGAGATATCTGTCTGATCAATCTAGATATGCTCTCTAAGAACATCAATGTTTTAAAAGGCAAAGCCAACACATTTCATGGATAGCCTCGAGGCATGAGGCGATAGCCTCACGGTACCTAAAATTACTATAATACTTAATATAATAATATTATATTATACAATACTTCGTAAAACAATCAAGCAAGCATGCCAAGCATCAAATATTTGACTATTATAATTATTTCTCTAATTCACATCATAAAGTCATAATAAACTAATAGAAACTAATTTAGAAACATAAAATTAGCATGAATTTTATAAAAACCCTGCCCAAAACGACGTCGTTTTGGGTTTGGGCTGTTTTTATTTTTCAAAAAAAAAAAAAAGAAAAATCAAACGCCCAGGTCGCCTAGGCATTTAGGCTAGTCTATAGCCCAGTTTTCTTCAGAGCCCCACCCAAGAAACTTCCTAGGCGAGTCTTAAAACTAATTTTTTTTAAAACACTGAAAACATAGAGATGGGTCTGCAGGATAAATTCATTACTTGGTCAAATTTGAATCTATGAGGTGATTCATTTTTCGTTTTTGGCTGGATATCATATACTGTTACAGTAAAGTATCATATATGTAAATATGGAATTTGATGCTACAATTTAGGCTAAAGATTTCAGAGCTTACTCAATGTCATTTGTTCCAGGCTGTGCAAAGGAGGTGAACTGTTGGATAGTATACTTTCAAGGTACCTGCTCTTATAGGTTTTTTATTTTGTGCCACAAGAAAGAACACAATTCTTACTCTTGGGAAGTCACTAGCCTGTTCTGTATCTTTCAAACTCGCTGAATTTTCATTCTCTTCTCTAGGGGTGGAAAATATTCTGAAGATGATGCAAGGGAGGTTATGGTTCAGATTTTAAGTGTAACTGCCTACTGTCATCTCCAAGGCGTGGTTCACCGGGACCTCAAGCCAGAGGTAGTTCGTTCATTAAAGATATATTTAGCAGTTCATTCATTCTACCTTATTCAGGCAGCTGCATATACTTAAATTAATTTAAAAAGTAATTAGTAATTAAAAGTGTTGGTAGTAATAACTTTTCCTGTTTTAATCTTGCATTTGAATGTCACCAATCACTGTTGGCTCATTGAAAAATATCTAGAATTCCGAAACATCTATAGCTTGACTGTTATTAACGCGATTTAGAGACATCTCACATCCCGCATCACTGACAACTCTGGAAGCCATATGATTCTTTTCTAACTGCATCCATTCCTTTAATACGATTTAGTTCATATGCTGGTTAGGCTTCCTCCTTTTTCAGATATATGCACACACGTGTACTGATTGTTGAACTATCCTTTCTGCTCTGAAAAATAATGTGATAGATAAACAGTTATTATTTGGCTATATTTGTCCTCATTTTATGCCCTATTCTCTATTTTCTTGACCTGATTTGATATTTTTCTGCTCCAGAATTTCCTTTTTACTTCAAGCGATGAGAAGTCCCCATTGAAGGCCATTGATTTCGGACTCTCAGACTATGTAAAACCAGGTTGGGACTGAGGACTACTGCCTAGCATATATCTTACTCTAGTTAATTTTGAAGGCCGTTGGGCTCTAATACTTAAGTTTCTGCAGATGAGAGGTTGAATGATATTGTAGGAAGTGCATACTACGTCGCTCCTGAAGTTCTACATAGGTCATATGGGACAGAAGCAGACATGTGGAGTATCGGTGTAATTGCTTATATCCTTTTGTGTGGAAGCCGACCTTTTTGGTCACGGACCGAGTCTGGCATCTTTCGAGCTGTACTAAAGGCTGATCCGAGCTTTGATGAAGCTCCTTGGCCTTCTTTATCGTCTGATGCAATAGATTTTGTAAAGAGACTCCTGAACAAGGACTACCGTAAGAGATTAACCGCAGCTCAAGCTCTATGTAAGTCACCAAGTTATTACTACGGCCCTTCTTTACCGCTAACTGTAGGATTATGTTAAAAATGGGTACTTTTGATGACGACTTGGTTTTATCCATTATTCCTCCACCTTGTGTCATTCCTTTGCGAAACACTTTCTGAAATGACAACTCTGGCCTTTTTTCTTTATAAAAGGGTTCTCTCCCTTTGAAGTTCAAATGGAGGGCACCAGTCGCTGATCATAAAGGTGACATGCTTTCGGCTCCTCCTGAATGCGAGAACCCTTGAGATTCTTGGACTCTGTAGATTGCAACTGTTCATCTCCATTTGAATGTTAAATGGAGAAGAGCCAGATCTTCTTACTGTCTATCTATTCCAAGGGCGGTGTGATGGGTGTCATATTCTTTGTGATAAATTCATATTTTGGTTGGAAATTTGGATGCTGACAACCAACTTTTGTTTTCAGGTCATCCATGGTTAGCCAATTATCACGAGGTCAAGATACCGATGGATATGATAGTGTACAAACTTGTTAATGCTTACATATGCTCATCTACTTTGCGAAAATCAGCATTAGGGGTATGCAGTAATAAGTTTATTCATCTTTTTCTCTTTTATATGTGTGTCTTGGACTTGACTGAAATTGAAATGTCTCATATATTGCAATTAATTTGTGATACAACTAGTGAGTATTGACACCTTAATATGTTCTATTTTCTTTTTCTACCCTCTTCCTTTTCATCATTTTCGTTTCATGAATACTATTTGAGTGTCTCTCATGGTGTCTCTTAGGTTTGGCAGTTGCTCTTGCACTTTTTTCTTGATTTGAACCCCTATTCTATTCTAGGTTTTGAATTAGTCTAAACAGTCAAGTGTGACAACCAAAACATTATACCGGTTGTCAGGGCTGACTTGAAAAGAGAAAGTGAGGAACAACTAAAAGAAAAATCAAATCTCTGAGAATTGGTTTTTTGAAATAATTGCTTCATATCTATCTCAACTTATGTCATTAGTGTAAATATCTGACACTTCTCAAAGCAATGACAAATGGAATGAATAAGTTTTTCTATTGTGACAGACTCTTGCAAAGACATTAAGTGTAGTGCAGCTGGCTTATCTCCGGAACCAATTTACATTGTTAGGGCCAAACAAAAGTGGATTCATCACTATGCAGAACTTCAAGATGGTTAGCACTTTTTCTTTACTTGGCTTTCTATTATTTAATCATCTCTGAAGTCATTTCAAGTAACATTGGTATGTCAGCAGGGTGTAACAAGGAACTCCACTGATGCCATGAAGGATTCGCGGGTTCTAGATTACGTCAACATGGTAACGTTGCTAAGTGTGCATATTCTTTAGTTTCTCTTTAATCAAAACTATGCCTCCCCAGTCAAGTAAAATAATAATTGTAGCTAAGTGTGCAGTCGTATATGTGTTTCATGCAGATCAGTTCTATTCGGTATAGAAAGCTGGATTTCGAAGAATTTTGTGCATCTGCCATAAGTGTGCATCAGCTGGAAGGGATGGAGAGCTGGGAGGAACATGCAAGGCGAGCATACGAGCTGTTTGAGAAGGATGGAAATAGACCAATAATGATAGAGGAAGTTGCTTCGGTATATGCTCTCTCCCAGTCAATTAAATAATAAAATATAAAAACCATCTTCGTGCTAACTGAATTCTCCCTACAAATTGAACTGTATCAGGAATTGGGACTTAGCCCATCAGTACCAGTTCATGTTGTTCTCCAGGACTGGATAAGACACTCTGATGGAAAGCTCAGTTTTCTGGGGTTTGTTAGACTACTACATGGAGTTTCTTCGCGCTCATTTCAGAAGGCTTAAACTAGAACCGGTCTACATGCAGTTTTGATTCCTCCATCCTTACTCCCGATGACCTCGAATGTCCCTAGGGGACAAAATGTGTACTTAATTCGAGAGGTTCATTTTATGAGGGTCTGCAGCACATACTCATGTCATTTGTTCTTCTTTTCTTTTCCCATCCGCGGCCTTTTGTTTCCTTGATTCTCATCTCCATGATTGGTGCCGTTGAAGCTTAGAGGAGGGTTGTACAAGTGAGAGACGGTAGATCACAGAATGTGTGTAGGATTACCCTTACAGATTACAAAGCTGTCCTGTTGTAAACTGAAGTGAGTTTTGTGGTCTTTGTCAATTTAGTTTTGTTAATAAAATCTTCCTGTGATCTTGTTCAAATTATTTTGTCAAATAATTTCTCCAAAATGTGGGATTTCCCTTTGGAAGAAATAAATGCATGACTATTGTTATACCCACCCCTACATTTTTATTTATATTTCTATATTCCTCCCTGAAACATGTTTAGGTCTATCACTTTAGTCTTTAATCTCATTTAATCCTAGCCTTTGATCTAAATTCCTCATTTATCCTAAACTGCCAAATGGCAGCTCCCTAGCTCTCTTCTCTTTTCTCTCTTCTCGAGCCCTCCCTCTCAGACGTCTCTCTCTCTCTCCCCTAACCTTTGCAACTCACCCTCACTCTCTCTAACTAACCGAGAACCACCACCCACAACCAGCATTCCCCTTTAAATAATCTAGCCCCAAATTACCATTTTCTGCATCCTTGTGACTTGAGGATCACAATGACACCCTTGCATGTGTGATAGGTTGCTGGGAAAGGACTGAACTGAAGAACCCAGGAACTCTAAGTTCCTTTTCGAACTCAGGTATAGCTCCATTCCTCATGGACTTGATTGATTCTGTGTTCTGTGGTGTGGTTTGGTGAAATTAGAATTCGAATGAAGGGTTTTTAACCCCTGCCATCCTCTGTGCATGCATGTCCGGTTCCGACGATGAACTTCGGCGTTCTTCCCCGAACACCATGCAGGACATCAAGCCAGTTCAGGCCACCCACGGGCCTTAGCCCGTATTTGGACTGGCCCAGCTTTCTCTTTTTTGGTTATTTGGCATGCAGGTAGTGCCTTGCATGGGTCGAGTGTGTGGGTTGAGTGTATGTGCGGTGTGTGTGTGTTATGCCGTGCATGTGTGTAGGCGTGTGTGTGTACTGTGTGTGCATATGTGAGTGCATGTGTGACTGCATGTGTGCATGTGTGCATGTGTGTTGTGCATGTTGGAAATATGCCCTGAAAGTCAATCTTTGGAAGAAACCTTTCAGGACAAATGAATTGATGTATGGATGATTCTTATACATCAAATGACAAAGACACGAATTAGGACTATCTCAATAAACGATATATGTCCTAAATAGTATATCCATGGACAGTGGATCGATTGAAGAAGTAATCTAATGATGTTAGACTACAGAGACCTTCTTCACATAACCAAATGTCCAAAAAGGTTCCTGGTCGTTGGATTGTCGGAGGGATACTGACAATGCGTAGACCGGTACATACTGTGTCTGCTTCAATTGGAAGGATGGAAAGTCTCATCCCATTTGTGTTGTGACACTAAGACAAGTATGTAGGTGCTCATTAGGGGAATGAGTTCACTGAACACAATCGAACGAGAGTACTTGCATGGAGGTCTACTCACATGTCAAGCAAGTAACTCTAATGGTTGGAAAGATGTAAGTAATCCTTAGACCTAAGGCATCGTCGTTGTCTTGTGGTTAAGTACTTAATCTTTGATTATGTCAAAGTCTCCCCATTCGAGGGTGTCCACGGCATAATTGGGGTTAAGCCACTTAGTCATGAAGGCAAGTGTATGCGCAACAAGGAATCTCTAATCCTCGATAAGAGAGGAAGAATACTCTAAGATATGATTCGGGAATCTTCGGCCGAAGTATCGAGCGTAATAAAGGAAAGCATTCCTATACGACTCAATTGAATCATATAAGAAGGAATAATCACATTAGGGGTTTGACATTATATATCCATACCCTAATGATGTGATTGAGAGTATTGTATTAGAGAATGATCGAATTACATTGTAATTCCAACTGAATAGGTTCTCCGAATAAACTTCTACATTAGCTTGGGTAGCTATGACATATGGTTAGATGTCACTCATAGCTTGTGAGTTCTTCTAGATGATTAAATGTAGTCATCAAAGAAGAAAGGTGAATTGAAATGAAGTTTCAATTCACTAAGTGATTGAATTAAATTGGATTGGTGCCAATCACCTCACTGCCTTGCTAATTAGAACCTAAAAGATTGTTCACCAATACACTATTGTAGTGAATAACTAATGGATGATGGAAATAATTAATTGGATTAATTAATTGTTGTGATTAATTTAGAAAGTCTAAAGAAATCATAAAAGCGATAAAGATCGTTTTGGGCTTAAGAAACGTTCGGGTTTAATTGGGCCCATTGGGCCTAAACCCATTGGGCTTTTATTCAAGCATTGGATGACTTGAAATAATAAAAGCCCAAAGCCCAAACAAACAACAAAGAGGCCGGCCACTTTAAGGTGGAAAGGGTGAGATATTTAGTCAAGTGTTGACTAAGTTTTCTTTTGTCTATATAAGGAACTTTATAAGATATTGTTCATTAGGGTTTTTGTGTGGTTAAAACAACAAAGAGGCAAAAGAATATCTCTCTAAAATCACTACAAAGGCCGGCCACCAAAGAGGGTGATTTAGCTAACAATCTTTCACCCTTTTGGTTATTCCTTCATCCTTCTCACTACACTAGTGGGTGAGGATCTTTAGAGGTTTCCTACTTTGGGAACTTGAAGAAAACCTAGGAGCACTCATTGTAACAAAGTAGAGGAGGCAAGGAAGGAAGCTAGGCTCAAGGAGTTCAAGGAACAAAGGGCTTGGAGGTGGTCCATCCTTGGTCTCAAGTCTAGATCAAGAGGTATAAGACTAAACCTTCACTTTGTTCTTTTTCTCTAAAATTTTATTTGATGCATTATATAAACCTATGAACCTTGAAGGGGATTTGCATGACTATAGCTTTGATAATATGTTATAAATGCTTCCGCTGCTTTCGTATATCAAAATTGTTTTGGATATGCATGATAGTCATTTAGAAATCCCATACATGAATCTCATAGTTTTCCCTTCAGTGCATGCATGTGTGTGTGTTGGCGCGTGTGTATGTATGTTGTGTGGGTTTGGGCTCAAGCCCAAACCACCCCCTTTGTTCCTAAACAATCCAAACCCAAAACCCAATAGGTCCTAACCCTATTTAACCTAAACCTAAACCCTAATCCGGATCCAAACCCAAGACCCATTTCCATTTCCTGGAATTCTATCGTTTGGGCATAATTTGATAAATTGTACATTTTTGTGCTTAGTGAAGTTGCTAGTGAGGATTTCCTTAATCCTTTTCCGCACAACTCGGCTGTTACGGAGTATCTGTGAGTGGACCCCTTCTAAAATTTGCATAATTTTATAGTTTATTTGCATAAATGAAATGCATGCTTTACGAGTTTATGAATTGATTTTATGTTAAGCATGTTTATTGAAATGTTGATTATCGTCTCGTTATTTTGTAAGGAATTAATTGTTGGCCTATATTGAGCTATATTTTAATATATCGTATTTTTTATAAAAACCATGATCTGGTAGGCTATCTGATGGATGACGATAGGATGCTAGAACATGTTTTCAAAACCCCTCTTTATAGTATAAACGATGGATGACTTTATACTATGAAGTGGTTATATTTAAGAGTCGTAATTATTTGTGCGTACCTAGTGGACACTATGCCTCCTAGGCGAGGATCTGGTGTTGGCAGTTAGGCCAGGAGAAATAATCCTTACCTACGGGCTGAGGGACACGGAGCAGGCATTGGGCCGGAAGTTGGTAATCTCTAGTTACAGGCGCAGAGACCACGGTGTTGGCATAGGGTCGAGAGTTATATTTATTCAGTGATCTTACTGGCAGCACACCGTGCTTACGAGACGATCTGTGAGACAATTAATATTTTGATTTCCGCGATGTCTTTTGAGATGTTTTTGGCATGCTAGGGTTTTCAGTAAACCTATCACTTATTATGCTAGTAGTTTTCTTTATATAAACTGTGAGGGTTAGTATCTTGATAACTGTTTTATTAGTATTGTATATATGAACTTGGTCCACTCACCTTTGTTTTGCGTCCCCATTTAGGTCTTAGAAACGAGGACTATGACACAACGTACGAGGCATTCCCCTACTAGTAGCAGTTTATCACTCACTTGTGTGATATCTTGTAATGATGTTTCCTTTTGTGATCTTGAATTAGAACGTATTATGTGCACTCTAGACATTTCCTTAAACTTTGTTTATTACCTTTAGATTCTAATGATTATTCATGCTTATTTTCTCATAATCATTACTCTTGTATTCAATAAATGACTTTCATCACCCTTGAGTGTTGCCCAACACGTGCCTATCCGGGTATTTAGAGAATATCGGGGTCGGGACGTGTCAACTATGCTTTTACCTTTTGCCTTTCTTGGCAAGTTGTTAGGAAATAAGTTAAAGGGCAATTATTGCTTTCACTTTTAAATAACATAAAAATAATAAATAAGAGCTCGTTATGAATTGCTTTTAAAAAGACTAATGGTGGAGTTGTGAATATATTCATGGGATGCCTTGGATATAAAATAATGGAACCTTGCATATGTTAAGCGTCGGGGGAAGGGCTTGAGTATACAATTGGAGGTGGGGGGAAGTGCCTATATAATAGAGTGGAATTTGAGAATTAAATTATGAAAAGGCTTTTTAGCCAAAATGGTCTCTGAGATTTGCATAACTCCTCACTTTGGCCCCTGAGATTTCAAATTAATGGAAGTGGTCCCTGAGATTGTCCACCATCCAACATTTTGTTCATTCCGTTAAAAACTCTGTTAAGTGTCCCGAAGCTCTTGGCCTGAAGTTTGGGCAATTTTCAAAGCTTATAACTCAATCGTTTCTTAACCAAATTCGACCCATAATATATCAAAATGAAGATAGGAAAGTGTAGAATAAGATTATATCTATTTGGAAGCCCAATGGTTGTCGTAGATGGTTGGAAAATAGCCTCAAAGTTGACTGGTCAGAGGGAAAACTAGAGTAAACTTTAAACGTTCATAACTTCTTCAATACTCAACGAAATCAAGTGATTCAAAAATGAAAATCATACTTCTCGATGAGACGAAGAGAATGGTACCTTTTTTCAATGGCTAACTCGTCGTGGTTTGTCCAAAAAATGACTCAAAAGTGGTTGTCTTGGTCTCAAGTTAAAGTCTCTTGCCTCCTTAAAGAACGAGGGATGCTATACCATATCACTGATGTCATAACAATTGTGTGATGTGCCATAAATCTCAACAGAAGGACACCAACAAGAATTGTAGTTGTTGTCAATATCAAATGATTGATTTACCATTGCTCTAGCTTAACTATACGACCGAGGTTGCTCTTCCCCAGCTGCCTATAAATAGGACCACATGCCCTCAAGCTCAATCTATACGATTATTCAAAGCTCAAGTGATTCTTTAATCAACCCAACTACTTTTCATCAACTCTCTTAGCTCTTCGACTACAAATCTAAGCTTTCTTGAAAGTGAACACTACCTACGATCTGTGAGATCTAAAACTTTTATAGCTTTGCCACCTCGTGGTATGATTCGGTTGACGAACATTCCTACCAACCCTGATCACCTCTTTACGACAATGTTTTCCCATTCATCCAATTTGACATCAATGATATCGATGGACTCCTCAAGCATTATTCTACCTTACACGATTCGAGTCTTGCTAAAGGTTACTACTTTCTTTAAGTTTTCAAGTTTATTTACTTTGCAGTTATTTAGACTAGCTTATCAACTTTTGAATCGCTTATGTAAGCGTTTGTAATCTTGATTTCATCATGAAATGATTATATTCAATTTCCAGTTTCTATTTCTTCTTTTATTTTCAATTCCAACTTAGGCAAACACTTATTTTGCATTAGATTTCAAGTCTTTGTTCCCTCATACATAAAAAGAGCTTAATTGAACCAGCGTCTCATTCGAAACACAATCATATGATTAAGAAGTTAGATCTACACGCAAACACAACATAATTCTAAACACACTATTGTTTGTTGGCAGTCTCCAACAGTGGCACACCTATTCTCTTTTTCTTCAAGCCATCTCTTGGCACTACGACTAAAAGCAACACTCGGAGCAAATACGTGTTGAATCCACTCATGCTCTATCTAAGTTTTGACACTAATAGACGGCAACAGTTGCGGTGATAGCAACGACAATGGTGACTGTGGTGGTGGTGCCAATATTAGGGTGCAGTGGTTGGGGTTGTAGAGGTTGCAATTATGGAAGGCATGGTGTAAATGATGGGGGTGGCGGTACATAATTGTGGTGCCAGTGGTGTAAGGTTGGTGGTGGCAACAACGGCGAAGAAGGTGGTGATGGCAACATCAATGGTGAGAGTATGGTAATGGCGGCAACAACGGTGGTGGTGGTGGTGAATGGTTGAGAGTTATATTGGTAGGATTTAAAATAAATAATGTGATTTTAATTACATAAATTGAAAAAATATTTATTAATCGTGATTTGCCCCCGTTATTATTTGGAAAAAAAAAAAAATTATCTCTAGATCTTTCTCCACAATGCTCCACCACCTGTTGGAAAGAAATTGCGTCTCCTCTCCTCCTACAGCTCGCTTCGCCTCCTTGAATCTTACTCTCTCAATCTCATCCTGGACGAAACTGAACCCAGCAAGCAATCCATTTTTCATCAATCGAGAAGAAGAGCAATCTCCAATTCTTCCACTCTCTCTCTCTCGCAGTCCCCCCAGAGTCTCAGTCTCAGTCTCACAGTTGGGGGAGCTCGGCAGACAATTCCAACTTCCAACCCAAAACTAATCTTGGTTTCCTTCCCAATTTACAAAAGGTATTATCCTTTCTTCTTCTTCTTCTTCCTATTTTCCTACAATTTCATAATTTAGAATACATGACTGCTTTTTCTATAGATGTATGGATACTAGATGGAGGTTAGGAAATTAGATTTTTCTTTTTCTTTTTCTGGTGGAGTGAAAGTAATGATTGGATCCACGTTTCTCTTTGAACAAATTTTCTTTTCTTTTCGGTTTTAGTTGACAGACAATTTTGCTCTTCCGCTACAAGATTTTGGATTCAAAACCTAAAAAACGCCAATCTAGTAGAACACCCGCAACTACAAGTTGATAAATATTGCTGTGCTATTCGGTTTTCGGTGTTGGCTGGCTTCCCCAAGTTGGTACATACATATTGCAGTGTGTCTGGCATCATCCTGAAACGAATGCTGTATTACGTGACTTGTCAATTTTGTTGAGAAAACGGAGTTTGCGTTTGTATTATGGAAATGGTCAAATTGGTATATCTGGAATTTCTCTTGTCCACTTATGGATGGATGCAGTCACACAAGTGCAGAGTAGACATCAACCTTCTGGTCGGCAAAGGTTCAGAGGAATTGAGGTGTGTATGAGCAATAGAGATTGATTTTAGGCCGAACGGGATATGGTGTTCCTTTTTCTTTTTTTGTACCCTTCGCTCTTCTTGGTATTAAATGGGGGAGAGCCCAAACGATGGAATGAAATGAAATGAGGGAGCACAAGTACGAGTACGACACTATATCAATGAATTGAAATGAATTATATACCATTCTCCTTAAGTTTATTTTTAATTTTTAAATTAGATTTTACCATTCTCTTTTGAAGTATAAATTCATCTCAGCCATTTAATTGCATTCACATTCAATACGTATCCTCACTATACATGCGCCTGGACTCCAAAATAATCATCCACACCTCTTTTCCTAGTCCATATGGTCGGTGTAGGAGCAAAACACGAAATGAAATGAATTATGATGAATTATGTACATACCAAATATCTCTCTCTCTCTCTCTCTCTCTCTCTCTCTCTCTCTCTTCCTTGCTGCTCTAGGATTATTGTACTTTGTGATAGGATAGACTAACGGCCAGGATATATCCTTTTTACAATTGCTGTGAGTACTCTATTTCATTTCATGTAGAGTTCTCGAAGGATGTGTTTACTTATTGCTCCACTCATGCTCTATCTCTCTCCAAATATTAAAAGGTTGTCAAAAACTTATGTCATTGCTGTGCTAGTTTGTGTGCTAATCCTCTTCCTCTGTGCAGGCTAGCAATTTCTGTTGTCCTTGGTTTTACCAAAGGAAGCTGATTACTGGTTATCTCTCAGTGAAGAGTTGTATAGCTTGGATTATATCTGCACGCAAGAGTCCGTATTCTTGAAAAACGAAGAAAGGTTATGTTTAGATTGGAGGTGTAGCCACCCCAACTAACTATCTTGGCTCCGCCATTGGTCAATTCCAATGGCATTTCCTAGAACCCAAAAGTCCAAACCAGGACCTAGTTCCCCAATCATATTCCTTGCCATCTGCATAGCTGCCATTGCACTCCTCTTCCTCTTTTCTTCTCTCATATCCACTAGTGGGTTCTATATATCCTCTCCAAAAATCCTAGAAAGCATGCCCAAAGACAAGTACAAGAGCCAAAACCACCAAAGTGGCCATGAGAAGTACCTCTACTGGGGTGACAGAATTGATTGCCCTGGAAAGCACTGCGAGTCTTGTGCAGGATTGGGCCACCAGGAGTCCAGCCTTAGGTGTGCTCTTGAAGAGGCCATGTTCCTTCAGAGGTACATTTTAAGGTTCTAAAATTATTGAGTTTCTTTTTGTTCTGGTTTGGGGTTTATGATGTGTTTGGTTGCTGGAAGATTTGTGGGAGACACTGAATTGTAGATCATATATGATATCATAAGAACCAGTTAAATGGGGAGAACTTCTAGGTTAGCATTTTAGATCTGGAAAGTTTGTGACCTTGTAGATCATATAGATTTTTTATTTTTTTGGAAGATTTAGCTGTTATTGATTTGTGCAGCAGGGAATTTTGGATTTATTTTTTATGAACTACATTGTTCTGTTACATCGAACTGGTTGATGTTGATGTTATGGTGGTCCTTGTAATATGTGATTAAGCATAATAATCACTAAACTAGTAGTTTCCATGAAATTTGAGGATCGGAGATCAAGAAATACCAAAGAGCGACCGTTTTCGTTACCTAGGATCTATCTTGCAAAAGAACGGAGAATTAGATGGAGATCTCAACCATAGAATACAAGCTGGATGGATGAAGTGGAAGAGTGCATCCGGCGTGTTGTGTGACCGCCGTATGCCACTGAAGCTCAAGGGAAAATTTTATAGGACGGCAATAAGGCCGGCGATGCTGTATGGCACAGAATGTTGGGCGGTGAAACATCAACACGTACACAAAATGGGTGTAGCGGAGATGAGGATGCTTCGTTGGATGTGTGGGCACACGAGAAAGGATAAGATTAGGAATGAGGATATCCGGGGTAAAGTAGGAGTAGCCGAAATTGAAGGAAAGATGAGAGAAAATCGGTTACGGTGGTTTGGACATGTGCAAAGAAGGCCTACTGACGCTCCGATTAGAAGATGCGACTATGGGACAGAGGTTCAGGGCCGAAGGGGTAGAGGAAGACCTAGGAAAACTTTGGAAAAGACTCTAAGAAAAGACTTAGAGTACTTGGATCTAACGAAGGACATGACACAGGATCGAGCACAATGGCGTTCTAAGATTCATATAGCCGATCCCACTCAGTGACTTGGATTTTCCAAGTCTCCAACCAAGAAGTTTTCCTCACTCGGGAAATTAAGGGAACACTACCCCAACCTACATGCTCCACTCAGAAAGCTTCAACATACAAGCGTCAACAAAAGAAAATTCAAAGAACTTAGCGAAGAAGGCTTTGGTGTATTTAACACAATACGTTGAAATGAAGGAAAACTTATTTATTGATATCCCCGATAAGCTACAAATATGTACATATACATGAGTCAAAATAAACACACAAGAGGGAGCCTTCACAAAGGTTGCTTAGGAGAAGTCTCAGCAGTCGGTAGAGCCCCAGAAAGAGAAGGCACCGGAGGGGGATCATTTGGAGCCTCAGTACTGGACAGAACCCTAGAAGGAGGAGGCATCAGAGGTTGATCATTTGGAGCTTCATTACGCGGTACAGCCCCAGAAGACGAAGGCAATAAATGCCTTTGGAACAAACCCACAAATCTCTGATGATCAAGTAAAACCTGACCATCAGTTTCCTTCATCTGGTCAAGCTTCCTCTTCATGTTTGTAGCATAGTCATGTGCGAGCCGGTGCAACTGTTTATTCTCATGCTTGAGACTCATCACTTCAGCCGCCAATGATTCAACTTGGCGGGTTCGAGCAAATAGGCGTTGGGCCATATTAGACACAGAACCTGCACACTGAACACTGAGAGCCAGCGAATCCTTAACAGCTAACTCATCAGACCGTTTGGAAAGTAGTCTGTTATCTTTGGGAGTGAGAAGGTTCCTGGCCACCACCGCAGCGGTCATATCATTCTTCATCACGGAATCCCCAACGGTAAGAGGACCAGTTGGGGAGACGAAGGATGGGCGCCATATGTTGTCTGGAGAAGGCGGGGCTGCCTCTTCAACAAGGTTCAAGTCAAAACGACGGTCGGAGGGGCCAGACATTTTCAAAGGTGTTGAAGAGAGAAGAGGTCGGACAAATCAAGATCTTAGAAGTGCAAGAATGAAGCTTCTACTGGTGGAGATTCAAGTGTGCTTTGGAACTTAATGCCAGCCTCTATAAAAATCTGCACTCGACGGAGCTTCAGAAATCAAAGAGGCGCCTGCTCAGAAATCGAAGAGGCGTTTGCTTTCTCAAAAGTTGGGCTGCTTAGAGATCACGAGGGTTGATCTCAGAAATCGAAGAGCCGTTTGCTTTCTCAAAAGTTGGGCTGCTCAAAGACCACGAAGGCCGATCTCAGAAATCGAAGAGGCGCTCGCTTTCTCAAAAGCTGGGCTCCCTAGAGACCACGAGGGCCGATCTCAGAAATCGAAGAGGCACCTACTTTTCCAGCCTTGTCAGCACCTGTCACACGCACACTCAGCTTTGCGGAAATTATGGGCATTCTGTCAAAGAATTCTGGGGAAGTAGAAAACACATGAATCTTACTGTTCAATCACCCACTTCCCACACGCAACAATAGCTCATGGGTACCACAGATAACTTTGCCAAAGTTCTCTGCCAAAGTTGAGCACGTGAAGCTTGCAGCTCCCACTACATCGCTCTGACCAAGAAGGGTAAAAGAATAGCAAAGAAACAGCACTAACAAAGTTTAGACCCATAAATTTTGAAGGTCTAGCTACCATATTATTACCCACAAGGGTAAAGGAACAGTACCACTGCTGGATAATTGGAAAGTCCATGTATGTCAACCTCTGTGCTTCGTGGCAAGGTAGACTAGCAAACATGCCCAACCTTTACTCACATTCGAGAAAACACTCCCAATAAGATTGCTTGCTCCAAAATCGAAGAGGCACCGTCCTCCGAATCTAAAGAGCCAGACTCCCAACATGACTACTTTCTTAAAAATCGAAGAGAGGGTAAAGGAACAGTACCATTGCTGGATAATTGGAAAGTCCCTGTGTGTCAACCTCTGTGCTTCGTGGCAAGGTAGACTAGCAAACATGCCCAACCTTTACTCACATTCGAGAAAACACTCCCAACAAGATTGCTTGCTCCAAAATCGAAGAGGCACCGCCCTCCGAATCTCGAGAGCCACTCTCCCAACATGATTACTTTCTCAAAAATCGAAGAGACACTGCTCCCCGAATCTCGAGAGCCAGACCCCCAGCATGATTGCTTTCTCAAAAATCGGTGAGGCACCGTTCTCCGAATCAATCGAAGAGGCGCTCGCTTTCTCAAAAGCTGGGCTGCTCAGAGACCACGAGGGCCGATCTCAGAAATCGAAGAGGCACCTACTTTTCTAGCCTTGTCAGCACCTGTAACACGCACACTCAGCTTTGCAGAAATTATGGGCATTCTGTCGAAGACTTCTGGTGAAGTAGAAAGCACATGAATCTTACTGTTCAATCACCCACTTCCCACACGCAACAATAACTCATGGGTACCACAGATCACTTTGCCAAAGTTCTCTGCCAAAGTTGAGCACGTGAAGCTTGCAGCTCCCACTACATCGCTCTGACCAAGAAAGGTAAAAGAATAGCAAAGAAACAGCACTAACAAAGTTTAGACACATAAATTTTGAAGGTCTAGCTACCATATTATTACCCACAAGGGTAAAGGAACAGTACCACTGCTGGATAATTGGAAAGTCCCTGTGTGTCAACCTCTGTGCTTCGTGGCAAGGTAGACTAGCAAACATGCCCAACCTTTACTCACATTCGAGAAAACAGTCCCAACAAGATTGCTTGCTCCAAAATCGAAGAGGCACCTTCCTCCGAATCTCGAGAGCCAGACTCCCAACATGACTACTTTCTCAAAATCGAAGAGAGGGTAAAGGAACAGTACCATTGCTGGATAATTGGAAAGTCCCTGTGTGTCAACCTTTGTGCTTCGTGGCAAGGTAGACTAGCAAACATGTCCAACCTTTACTCACATTCGAGACAACACTCCCAACAAGATTGCTTGCTCCAAAATCGAAGAGGCACCGCCTTCCGAATCTCGAGAGCCAGACTCCCAACATGATTACTTCCTCAAAAATCGAAGAGACACTGCTCTCCGAATCTCGAGAGTCAGACCCCCAGCATGATTGCTTTCTCAAAAATCGAAGAGGCATCGTTCTCCGAATCTCGAGAGCCAGATACCACAGACCACTTTTTCAAAGTGCTCTGACAGAGTTAAAACATGTGAAACTGGCAGCTCCCACTACCGTGCTATGACCAAGCAGGGTAAAGGAATAGCATTACTACTTGTTGTTAGGGAGACTCCTATATATGTCGACCTCCATCCCCAACGGACAGGCAGACCTGCAAAAATGCTCAACCCTTCATCATATCTGAGAGGGCACTCCCAACAAAGCCTTTCGAAATATTCAGCTTTCTTTCCCCCCGATAATACCTTTGCAAACAAGCTATACTAGAGCAAGAATATCTCATATCATCAGGGTTAAAAGCAAGAGTATCCCATATCATGCTTTTTCCCTGTTTTTTCTTTTGGCCTTGTTTTTACCTGCAAGACAAGGAGAAAGAGAGCAATCAGTCAGCACTTGGAATCAAGCTTCCAGCCAGGAACTGACTGCCTGGAACCCCTTACCTGATTACTTACCTGGCATTGCTCTCGAGTACTCATCTTCATCATCTTATGTTTCCAGGGAAGATTCCGCATCTGCTTGAGGAACAGATAGGGCAAGTGCGAAGGATACAAGGAAGCATGTGGAGACAAGCGTAACAGCACACGTGCCGATACATCCATTACTCTGTCAAAAGCAAAAGTATCCCATATCAGCAGGGTGGAACGTACTCTAGATTTGATGGACTTGTTTTGACCCTCAAATTCTTCAGTCGGCCTTATACTCTGGAGGAAACCAGAAAACCCTCCAGCTCAGTTCAAGAATAAGCCTGTGGAAAGTTACTTCTTCAAAAGCAAAAGTATCTCATATCATCTCTTCTCATCTTTCTTCTCTTTATCCTTCATGCTGCTGCAAGATGGGGAGAAGGTGAACAATCAGTCGGAGCTCTGATTGCTTACCTTGTCTGTCACCTCTTTCAGCAGACCCCCTAGCTCGGCGACTTGGGGGACTCCTACTACATGGTTTGTATCGCGCTTGACCAAGCCTGAAACTACAAGTAAGCTTCAAGTGAAATTGATACATTACCTTGTGCATCTCCACCAGTTAAAGATACCACCCCTGGATGGAGGAAGAGTACTTCCAGAGAAGATGCCACATCTACCTATGAGACAGATAAGGCAAGTCAAGACGACACCACACTCCGATACTTAGAAGTTTCGTGATTACGAGATCATTCTCCCACAATATTTCCTAATGTCATTTGTACTAAATCATTCACTCGTACTCACTAAAGGAGAGCTTGAACCTATGTACTTGTGTAAACCCTTCACAATTAATGAGAACTCTTCTATTCCGTGGACGTAGCCAATCTGGGTGAACCACGTACATCTTGTGTTTGCTTTCCTATCTCTATCCATTTATATACTTATCCACACTAATGACCGGAGCAATCTAGCGAAGATCACAAAAAGCGACCGTTTTCGTTACCTAGGATCTATCTTGCAAGAGAACGGAGAATTAAATGGAGATCTCAACCATAGAATACGAGCTGGATGGAAAGAGTGCATCTGGCGTGTTGTGTGACCGTCGTAGGCCACTGAAGCTCAAGGGAAAATTTTATAGGACGGCAATAAGGCCAGCGATGTTGTATGGCAGAGAATGTTGGGTGGTGAAGCATCAACACGTACACAAAATGGGTGTAGCGGAGATGAGGATGCTTCGTGGGATGTGTGGGCACACGAGAAAGGATAAGATTGGGAATGAGGATATCCGAGGTAAAGTAGGAGTAGCCGAAATTGTAGGAAAGATGAGAGAAAATCGGCTCTGGTGATTTGGACATGTGCAAAGAAGGCCGACTGACGCTCCGGTTCGAAGATGTGACTACGGGACAGAGGTTCAGGGCCGAAGGGGTAGAGGAAGACCTAGGAAAACTTTGGAAGAGACTCTAAGAAAAGACTTAGAGTACTTGGATCTAACGGAGGGCATGACACAAAACCGAGCGCAATGGCGTTCTAGGATTCATATAGCCGACCCCACTTAGTGGGAAAAGGCTTTGTTGTTGTTGTTGTGTATTAATTTACTTGTTGTTTGCAGAACTTTTGTAATGCCTTCGAGAATGTGTCTCAACCCAATGCACAACAAGAAAGCAATCCTTCATCACTCAAATGATGGAATTTCAGAAGAAAGGTAAGTTTGTACCTCTTAGTTGGGTTTCAAGAGAATGCCTTTTAACTGTGGAATAGTTTTACTGCTAAGAGAATGCCTTTTAACCGTGGAATAGTATTACTGCTACTTGTTGCAAAAAATATGCCATTTCCGTGCTTAAAGTTGGCAATTTTCTTACAAATAAAACATATTACATCTATAGGTGTGTAGGTTGAGATATGTACTTTACCTCAATATCCTTTTTGTATGTACTTATTTGGTTTATCAGAACGCATATAGCATACAATCTGAAGGGCTTCATTTCATTTGTTAGATGGGCAGCAAACTCTTGTTCCATGGACTCTTTGTATGATATGGATCTCATATCGGGCACTGTACCAGTAATTTTAGACAATTCAAAAAAGTGGTATCAGGTGGTGGAAACAAGTATGAAGTTGGAAGCTAGAGGAGCCGCTCATGTGGAAGGAGTTAATCGTGTTGATCTCAAAGAAAACAGTCGTTTCTCAAATCTTTTAATCATAAACAGAACTGCAAGCCCTCTCTCATGGTAAAATTTTATTTCATTTCCCTTTTTGTTAAAAGCTTTAGGTTGGCTTCTTCAGTGGTGATGAACCTCTACTTCTGTTGCAAGTGTGGGTGTCAGTCGACTTGTCGAGATAATAGTTGACAAACATATTTTGGGAAGAAAGATTAATTCTGGTATTGGTTTAAATTATAACTCCTAAATATAGGCTCTAGATCAATTTCAATTTTTGTAGATATATTCTCCACTTTGAATCATAATGGCCCAACTAAAGTTGTTAGGTTTGTGATACCCATAGCCTCATGTTACTAATTTTTTCAAAGGTGTGGCAAGGCAGTTTTGGTCCAGAAAGCGAGGCTTAAGCCTCTTGAGACATAAGTTATTTAGTTCAAATTTTTTTATGTAATATCAATAATTAAAAAGAGAGCGCTAAATAGAAAAGAGAACTAGAGAGAGAATGAATTCAGGAGATGCGACTTTAGGAGGCTGGTTTGTGTCTTTGGGAAGAAATCATGGTTATGAAAATTTGATTTGGGGCTGAGTTGTGGGGAAGAACAAGCTGTTGGGGAGTCTAAAGGGAATAAACAAAAACTGCAACAATTTTGCTGAAAACCAGCCTGCAGAATTTTGGTCTATAAGCATATAAATGAAACGGGTTGTTTCATAAAGTAACCTAGATGACTTAAGAACATGGTGTTATATAGCTTTAAAAACAGTACCACAAAGAAAACAAAAAAGGCATTGGATTCCTTGTCTTCTTTCCATGGGTTTTACGTCAGCTGCCGTTGCAGACTCTGGAAGTTGCAGTACCTTGCACCCTGCAATCTGCTATACATCCCAACGCCTGAGGCAATTTACTGATAACTTGTCTTGACCCCCGCCACAGAAACGGCATCCAAAACACTGGTTGTTACTTGATCCCTCTAGTTTTATTAAATATCTGAGTTCCTTGACTGAAAAACAACTGAGTTCCAATGCCAAGACGGGATTTGGGTTAATATGCAATTGAATATCGGTTTCACTTGGTTGAAAGTTTTGAAAGTCTCCATTCAGGTTGTTGGATGGAACTTACTGTATTTCTTTTAGTTAAAAAATAACCAAGATGTGTCTCTTTAGTTAAGTTTCATGAATATTAGAATATCAATTTTAGTTGTTTGAGGAATTCATAATGGCAGCCATATAGGTTTATGGAGTGCAAGGATCGAAAAAATAGTAGTGCTATAATTTTGCCTCACTCCTTTCTTCCCTCAATGGTGGCAAAGAAGCTAAGGAATGCAGCTGATGAGGTATGTATTATAATGGATCCAACCAAGTTTAAATTCCATATCTGACTATTGTTTAATGCTTCCATACAATTGCTCTCTCATCTGTTTGCTTATTGTATACGAGTCTAAGTTATATATATGTCATCTGTAAACATATCCCAGTAGCTTCCCAGTCACTATTATAACTAAAACTGGAGATGTTGTTGGCCAACCATCCCTCAAAGTTTCCGTTTCCAAAGTCTCCATATATTTGATTGCCTACTCAATTGTGGATTGATCTGCCTACTTTGTCGTTACCAACTTGGTCTGTGGAATTTTATCAGAACTTTATCTGGTCTCTTCATTATGACTCTTCTCCACTGACTGTCCGAGCTTCTTCTATATGGATGCTTTGGAACTTGGAATGGATTAATACAATTGAATTACATGTAAACAATAGTTAATTGTCTTGAATGAAAGTTTTTGTAACACTCAAAATCTTAACATATGCAACAACGAACGATTACGTAATAATTTTTTTTTTCCGGTTACATAATAATTCATAATAGTAAAAGGCTGATAACTGAACAAAATATCAGGATAATACAATTCATAGTTAAAAAAACATACAAGAATCATGGTAAATATGAATGGTATAGGGGGCATTTGATAATGACATACAAAGATGCCTGTGAGATCTGGGTGGGCTAAATAGCTGAAATGGGTCCAATGTCATGTTGAATTTTCATGTAACTCATATGACAAACACCTCGAGTAATTAGCTAGGACAGGATGTCTCGAAACCTCGGTTTGAATTTGAATTTTTCTTTTATGTTTGGAAATTTGTCACATGTAGCATATAATCAATTTGGGATAGGATTTTGACTTTTAAGAAAAAAGGTTATGCATTAATTATACTGCAGAATTACCCTAGGCCCGTCTATTTCCCCTTGAATTATTTCCCGTGCATGTCAGTGCTGTTACTGACTTTGACCAAATCATTCCACAGATTAAGGAACTCCTTGGTGATTATGATGCCATGCATGTTCGTCGTGGTGATATAATAAAGACCAGGAAGGACAGGTTTGGCGTCAACAGGACCCTGCATCCTCATGTGGACAGGGATACTCACCCCGAGTTTATTCTCCGCAGAATTGAAAAATGGGTCCCATCTGGACGAACTCTTTATATCGCTTCAAATGAAAGGACACCGGGTTTTTTTTCACTTCTCTCAGTCAGGTAAGTCCTCAGGCATGTTCAGGTTTTTTTCACCATCTACTTTAGAGATGAAAACCTGTGTTCATTGTGCTAAAACGAACTATTTATCATGCTAACGTGTTAAGGACAGCTCAGAGCTCGCTTGTGGTGTGTCAAACTTTCAGTTATTTGTTCTGGCTAGTTATGGTTTAACTTAATCCATTGGGTACTGCTGGGTTCGGTATGAAATCTAAGTACCATTGGCCGAAAATGTGTAGGATTCAGGTTTAGTAATTACAATGCATTTGGAAAGATCTTATGGATTAGCTAATACTGAAGTAGTCGAGCCAAAAGACATTTGTAATTATTTGATACTGGAGTTGTGAACATTCATGACAGAATGAATAATGTGTTTGATCTACGCATACACTATGACCTCTGAAGTCATCTAATGCTCGTTCTGTCTAATAAACTTCACGTTAATCTCCTGTTACTGTTCAATATTTGCAATGGAATCCTCAATTTTCATGTGCTTACTTTACTAGGAAGCTCAGAGAATTTATTTACTTATTATTAGTCTCAACTCTCCAGTGGGGTATACAGTTTCTATATGATTTGACTATTTTTCAGATTGTGCTATCATTAACTTGAAGGTCCTTTTGGCTCCGAAAGAATGTTCAAGGGGTTAAATTTGTCATACAAAGTTGTTGCTGACCTCGTTTCTGACCATGTAAATATATGCAGATACAAATTGGCGTATTCATCAAACTATAGCCACATCTTGGAGCCCGTGATTGAGAATAACTACCAGCTGTTCATGATTGAGAGGCTTATCATGACGGGTGCTAAAACGTTCATCAACACATTTAAAGAAGATGATACAGATCTCAGTCTTACTGATGACCGAAAGAAGAACACCAAGGTGTGGCAAATACCAGTTTATACCATGGATGAAGAGGGAACCTAGCATTTTAGCTCCGCAGAAAGGTTCCTAAAATTTTTGAACGCCCGTACAGTCGTACTGATACTCTAATGCACATAATAATACAAGCAGAGGCTCGCGTTTCATGCTACGAGAGCTTCCCAGTGAAAATTGAATTGTGGCATAAATTACAAGTTGCAGTTTTTCAAATATTTGTTTTAACTGGAAGGTTAATTTTTTATTTCTTATATACTTCGACCCAGTTTATTTGTATTTGATATGTTCCTGATCGAAATCTTAAACATGTAGTCCTGTTAAACTTTAGGCCCCGTCTGGTGGACAGGATGGGATGGATTATTTATTAAATTGGACTTGAAGTTCAGTCGATGTTTGGTGAGACCAATTGGAACATGGACTGAATTGGCTATGAATCTGAAATAAGGGAAAATATGATGGGTTATGTAACTTAATCATACGCGTGGGTTTTGTAACCCGTTCTTGCCAATCCAATCCTGCCCACCAAACGGGCCTTAAAGAGCCGTCTGATTAAGGAGTTCACCTAGACATGAAACACGTGATCAATACAAACCGGTCAATCCAAAGAATCTAGAGAATATTCCGGTTAAAAACCTGGATATAACTTTCGGGTAAAGAACAGTATCTCTTACACGATTCCGATACAAGATCTAATCCTGTACGTAATCACAGCCAGAAGTAAGTGCTTAATGCAAGCTCGGCTTCAGTTTTCACCGGAAAAATGAATGAAGGAACCTCCATAGTTTGGTAAGAGAGTTGCTCTCCTAAGTCCTGATATGCAAAATCTTTGATATAGATTTGAAATTAAGCCATATCAATTCGTCTGATATGGATTCAACGTGGTGGTCGACAATAAAGGGGTTGGACCGTCGAAATGTTAAATTTTAAACGTAAAATTTAAATTTGAAAGCTTATGTGGCATATTGATCTTTTTTTATATTTTGTTTTCCAATCGATATTTCAAATTTAAACTATTATTTATTACATTATTTACTTTTCATAGTTGTAATTAGTATTTTAAAACAAAAGATAAGTATACAAATTATGAAAAGCATTTATTAATTACTAAAAATATATTTAAAGCTACTGTCAAATTTGACAAGCAACTTCGTCTGCTACCTTTCCATCTCATGCCACATAAGAATTGGCATTTCGGTTGAAAAACATTAGTGATATCTTTTTTCACCGTTATTGCTGATGTGGACTTTTTCACATATCATTTGGAGATACTCTTAGGTGTTAAATTCATATTAGGTAGACCAAATCAGTTTTCTCGATCTTGTAGTTTCCGCTGAGGGAATTCGTGTGGACCCACATAAGAATTCTTAGTGATTGCATTGCTTTTTAATAAGTTGATGAATGTTCCGACGATGCTTATGAATCTAACGGATCAAGTATTCCACGCATTTTCCGACGGATTCAAAATTGTCCTATTGATAACATTCTTGTCTACTCCAACAACAAGGTCAAACTTACTAAACATCAACATCCAACTTTATACCAAATTCCACAAATGTCAACCTTGCTTAGATTACATACCTTTATTGGGAAACGTGAGCGTAGTAGAGGATATTCTTACCAAATCCAAGGTTGTGACGATTGGAAATCGAAAATCCCTCGAGTGTCATGAATTACGAAATACCATCGGTCTTGTCGATTTCTATCGACGGTTGTCAACGATTCTTCAACCATGATCTTATTCCCATTTTTGGCAAGAAAGTAAACCAGTTTTGTTTGAGATGATGAGTGTGAACGAAATTTCCGACAATTGAAGTGTTGTCTCACCCAATCATTATTTCTTTTTTCTTACACCTCTTGATGACATTGATCAACTTCGAATTTTATGGTGATGTTTTACTGAACGTGTAGCTGGGCACTAATGCAGCATGATCGAGTAACGCTTATGCCTTTCGATGGTTGGGACTACAAGATGTGAGCCATCCTATCTACAACCTAGAGTCAACGGCTATCATCGTGGCTTGAAAATCCAATGACACCCCTCCATGGAGCCTATGGCGATGATTCAGTGTTTGTCGACCAACTCACTAAGCATACTATTTATCAGTCCGTGAGGACTATACCTTGAACCATTTGGCAGAATCCCGTATTCTTGGAATTTCTTTGACTCTTTGACATTTTGGTCCACATCAGCTTTGTTCGTAATTCCAGAATCGCCTCGTGGTCCTAAAAGATGTTTAGTCATTCTTGGGTCACTCTATTGTTCTTTGTATCATTTCTGAATAAGTCAGACTGTCCAGGAGAACCACTCAGATGTTGAAGTTTTTAATTAAGATCACCAGTCCTTCAATTGCCTAATCAACACCTTATTCAGCGAATCTTCACCACTAGTGATTGAATATTACGGGATTTATTGTTTTAGCGAGATGTTGTGAATATGGGTTTGGGGAAAGTCTAGGTTTCCATTCGTCAGTTTCATTAGAATATTGTTCAAGTCGAGTTAGCGTTTGACAACTTCAAACTACTACCCCATAACCAAGTTAGGTACTTACATGTATTCAAGCATTGGAGTTGTATATTCAATATCGATATCTTGTACTTTGAATTTAAGGGACTTGTTTTGACCCTTAAACTCTTGAGTGTTCTTTTAGCCTTCTCGACATGGTTTCTCGCCAAATCAATGAGGAATTCATGATGGATCGACTTGGATGAAATGTGCGCCCAATTTCATATCAATTCTTCTGGGAACATTAGGAGAATAACCTTTTCACAACCTTACCAGACTTACTAAGAAGAATTCCAAGTGGTCTTAAAGATTGAGCCGTCTTTTAGTATGGAATTGGTGAAGGTAGAAATGTTGGTTTTGAGTCTGGTGAGTTTGGCACTAGTTTCTGTGTGTGGCTCGAAACGAAAACCATCATTCTAAGGAAGTGGTCAGAGTTATGGTTCCTTAAGAGGTTTTCAAATCTTGTATTCCTTGATCAGGAGAGTGATCACAAATGAATGTTTCACGACATGTGTTCGCCTCTACACATTTTTCAACTATTTCACTCCAGGACTTTATTATTCGTGTGTATGTGGATGTTGAAGCATCTATAGTAGCTTTGATTGGTGCCCTTGGGGGAGTACGGGAGCATAATTGAGGCATGAATCGAACTATCTAGGCACATTCTCACATTGAGGGGCAAAATGGTATTTTGGCACCCTTATGAACTTCTTGCTTGCTTATTAAGACAACAATAAGTTATCAGCATTACGGGTTGCAGACTATAATATCAGTGATGTGAAAATTAATTTGACACACAAATTAAACCCTATTGTTGACAATTGTAGCAAAGATATAAGTAGGGATCATTCTAGACCGGTGATTAATTAGGGCTGCTAATCTACACAAATATGACTCAAAAATACCAAACTAGACTTAGAAACACTCAACTAGACTCTATAGACTCAAAACTGACTGAAAACACTCAAAACAGCAAAACTAAGTTAAAAAGACTCAAAACAGACTCTAGGGAGCTATTTGGACGAATTTAAGACTAGTAAGACTCAAAACACTAAATTGGACATATTTAAACACTTTTCTAACTAATCTAAGACAATTAATTAGAAAGGGGATTGATTTGGACGAAATTTAACTAAATTAAATAGATTGCAAAACAAAGTAAATTAGGTGATTTGAATGGTGAAAACTTAGCCAGAAGATCCTTCTCCACACATGACATATGCATATAAACCAATTTCCAATATTGTTCCCTTAGACTATGAATGACAACACCCCAAGTTAACCGTGACAATACAAATTAACCATCGGATTTTCCTTAACTCATTGAATTGGACATGATACACATCACAACCAAATTATCCTTCTCAAGATCCCTAACTATGAAAAGCATGATAGAAAAACATATCAAAGGTCATTAAGTTCTTTGAAAACCATAAGCATTGACGAGCCATTTGTAACTATGAAAAGCATGATACTCCTGCCAAGGATTTACTTAACACAATCATGACTAGTGACTTCCACAACTTGTGAATATAAGTTCATAACGATAGGTGAAACTCCCTTATACTCTAGCATCAAGTTTATGCACGCAAACTAAGTATGCATCCCCAATCAACATACATAAACAAGTTTTAATAACTCAGATAAGCAAATCACATTCAAGACTCAAGAAACAATAACTGGATGTAATCAATTCATATAAAGCATATAATCATGGCTTCAAATTCACCTCTTACTAAAAAGAAATTAGTTCCTCATGTTCGCAATTAAACAAAGATAACTTAAATTAGACATTGAAAATAAAAGATAGAAAACACCTAAGACCGCTTCAGCAATCCAATGTTGAATGACAAGGCACGGCGAAGGGCTCCAAAGAATTCTCTCAATTGTATCTGAATATGTGGGTGTGTGGTGTAGGAAAATATGGTAGAGGGTAGTGATTTGAATTGTGGTAGAAAATATGTATTTATAGGCTAGGGTTTTGCGCAAAGTAGTGGAGGAGAAGGATTACACAATCCTAGAGGAATAGGACTAGGAAATTCAACACAAAGCTTCTAGAAAGGGATTAAATTCGTCAGATTTCTAGAGGGAAAAAGGATTAGGTTATTTGCATTGTTTCAGGGCTTCTAGAATTAGATATTAGGTATTCTAATGTGATAAGGAGTCCCCCTTGCAACTGGAATTAAGGTAGGATAGGATTAGGATAGGATAAGATAAGATAAGGTTAGTTTGGATGAGATAAGGTTGGATAAGGTTTTGGATAATGTTCCTTCATTTTAGCTGATTCCTTATCTTCTTTGTCTTAGATTTATTTCTTCAACTCTTTAGCACATTCCTTGACATCTTTGGTCTTCAAATTCGTCCATCCATCTTACTCCACTCATAAGCTATCCATTTGATGCCCAAAACTGCTTCAAAATGCTTCATATTGCACTTTCTTGCCAACTTTGTCATTTGGACCTACAAACACATGAAAATAGCTTAAAACACTATAATAAACACAAACTAATTATGAAAATGCAAGAAAACAAGCTAACTAAGTCGCATAAATATGCTCCTATCAATCGGTGGCTTATTTGCTGGATTCACGAAGCAAGTGGGTAAGTCGGCCCATCTACGACAATAGTTACTAATTATTTATGGTTAGGATTTGACTCAAGGCACACACATTCTCAGAGTACATGACGTTTCGAATGATTGGGCGAGACCCATTTTCATTTTTTGTTTTAATTTTCAGTATAAGGATTTTTAACTTACATTATTATTAAATATATATGTATTTTTGACGTTACAAATGTTTAGGTGAATCGTTTCCACTTTCGGTTTTAAATTCGGTACAAGTATTTGAATTCTATGTTATATATGTCTATTTTGACATCACTTGATTATACGTATAAATTTTTGACCTTATGTTGTTACATATGTATTTATTTTATTTTATATTTTATATAAGTATTATACTATACTATTATATTGAGGAAGGAAGAAGGTATGAGCTTGGAGGCATGAAAGAAGAATCATTGCAATTCGATTGCGACGGAATGATATTCTCTTTTATGCAACCGCTCTAACTTGATTTTTTCTTGATATATGTTTTCTTCCTATTTTCTTGTATTTTTATGTATAGCAAGTTATTTCAAATTTCGAGGATGAAATTTTCTTAAGAGGGTAGATTGTAACAACCCGTCTTAAATTTTACGTTGTAATTAGTTAAATTTACGAAAATACCCCTAATGAAGAAAGTTTTGACTTTCGTTGAGTTTCGCTATTTGACATTTAGGAAATTTTCTTTTAATTTATTCACGTAGCATTCGTCGATACGAACTCGTGGGCATAAACGGAATCAAATTTGGAGCTAAAACGAAGTTTCTACGAATTTTTGAACGTCAAGGGCATTTTGGTAATTTCATAATTTGAGATATTTCTCCATCATGGGCCACTCATGGGGTGACATGTGGCAGGATTACCACCATTTTATGGGGTGTTCCTTTCTGTCTTGAGACTCTCTCCCACTCTTATTTCTTTCTTTTTTCCCTTCTTTTTCTTTATCTCTCACTCCTTCCCTCTCAGTTCTTACCCTCCTTCTCGTTTCCTACTCCCTCCACCCTTTCCTCTTCGTACAACTAAAAATCACCACCACGACCACCTTATTTCTCCGGCATGAACCACCACCATGAAGCTTAGACGGAGTACCACCATTGGATTCTTTCTTCCTTACTGTGCATTTCGACCCCTTCACTGTGCAGCCCTTTTTTCCGGCGAATTCTTGCCATTTCTGGTGAAGGTAAGCGTCAAAATTGGTCCCTATCATTGTAGATTGTGTATAGGTTCACGATTAGATTGTAGATTGTGTCTAGGTTCACAATTAGTAAGGTTTGGGGTGGTTTTGGTGTTGTAGGTGAAGGAAAATTTTTGTCCTAGCTAAGAACATGTGAGAACATTTGAACACATAAGCAAACTAATAACACTTTAAAGTAGGCATACATTAAAAAACAATTCTAAAACCCATGACTTTCAAAGTATAGTGAATGGTGAACCACAATACTCTTTAACAAGTTTAAAGAGAAGAAAGGATTTTGAGATTCATTACCCTTGAAGCTCATCCTTGTTTACACAAGGGATTCACCCAAGTGGAGGGCCTTCGAGTCACCTCCTAGCTCCTTAGATCTTCCTTGTGATTTTCTTCCTTTTGATACTCCTTTGCTCCTTGAGGATGTGAGGAAAGGATATCTAAGAACACCAAAGGTTTGGTGTCTCCACACCAAGGATGAGGTGTGAAGATAAAATGGATGACTTAGAGGAAGAAAGACTGCTAGCTATCCTTCCCCTAAGTGGCCAGCCTCTATAGAGAAAAAGAGAGAAAACGTTTCTCTTCTTTGCCTCAAGAAAACCCTAATAAGTGAATGGCTATAAAGATGCCTTTATACCACCTTACATTTGAGTGGAAAACTTGCAATTAACCCAAGTTTGCTTCCACTCACCCTATGGCCAGTTTTGACTTGGTTATTGGGCTAATTGCCCATTTTGTTTTAGTTGTCATACAACTTAAATATAATGGGCCTTGTGGACCAAAACCCTTTTGGGCCCCAAGACCCGAAACTAACTTGCAAGCCCAATACGAACCTTTCGTATAATTAATTAACTAATTAATTAATCTTGACCATTCTCAATTAAACCATTTAATGCTTATCCATCTCATTTATATTTCTTCACTTTCATCCTTACTCGGTGTACGATCCATTAGGTTCCAATTAGCGAGGCAGTGAGTGATTGTTACTCTTAACGATCGATTGTGAATTCAAACTACATTTCAATTCTCCCTTTGATGAAGATTAGTGTTTGCTAATCTTCAGGGCTTCTACAAACCATGAGTGACACCTAGTAGTAGGTCATGGCTACCCAAGCTAAATAGAAGTGGTTGGAGAACATATCCAATTACAATTACAATGCAATACGGTCATTCTCTAATACAATACTCTTAATCACATTGTTTGAGTGATAGTTTGATTCATGTCTACTATCCAATGTGATACTTCTCTATGTGATTCAATTGAATATGATTTGGAACAAACTTCCTAAGTCATATTCATATGCTTTGGACAAAGACTCTCGAATCATATCTCAGAGTATTCTCCTTCCACCATGGATGGTTAGAGATCCCTTGTTGTGCATTCATATGCCTACATGACTAATAGCTTGACCCCAACAATGTCGTGGACATTCTCGATGGAATGCCTTTGATATGATCAAAGATCAAGGACCTAACCATTAGACATTTATGATGCCTCAAGTCAAAGGACTACTTTGCATATTGCAACTTACGAGTTCTTACATGACATGTATGTTCGAACTCTCTTTTTTATCATAGTTTAGTGTACTCGATTACCTTTTGAGCACCTATATGTTTGTCTCAATGTCCTACACTAAATGACTTAAGACTAGTCATACTCACGCTTGAGTTAACATAACACATACTAACCTTAGCAGATTGTCCATGCCCAATTGGAAATCCTATGGCTAGGAACGTTTTAGGAATGAACATAAGAGAAAGGTCTCATTAATCTAACTTACGTAGATCACTTCTCTCTTAGATTAATTACATTCCTTGGATTCCCTTTATTACTTCAACACATAATACAATAAGTAGTGATTAACAATAAGCTTTGCCATTCATTAAACATATAATAGTTTAACACAATAAGTATTCCAAAAGCTATTACATCAAATGAGTGGCTTTGTGGGCATACTTCCAATAGTAGGAACTTGGAAAACACAAGGGAAGTAAGTGTTCAAAACTGTGGTCATTTGGCCACCTTCTAGCCATTTCTCCGGCCAACTCCAATCTCTGTTGGGCCTTCTAAAGGTATGAATCTCTTCTCCACATTCAAAACTACATTTTGGCTTTTGAATCACTCAATTTGGGCTTGTATCGAGCTAAGAATAAGCTCTTGAAGTTGGTGGAAAAATCTGGAAAAATTCCAGAAATTCGACGAAGGCGAGTACAAGCGTACTCGCTACGTGTGGAGTTGTCATGGGTCGGCGCATTGAGTGCACACGCCTCCGCCGGAGACACTGTGTTTTGCCGTCGTAAACGGTGGCGGCGACCACGGTGGCGATGGTGGATTTTTCAGCAATCCTATCTCGGCACGTGGTGACCCGAGCCGCCACCCATGGCAGCGCGTACTGCGGCTCGTGGGGGAACTTGAGGTTCCTTCTTAAGTTTTTCGACATGCCGAATCCGAATCAGCCGTTCGTTTTCCCATACTCAATCATTTTAGTAGAGTTTTAATAGATGGTCGATATTTGTGTTTAAGTGTGTTGGTCGGAAGTGATCCCGTCCTCCCTAGTTCGATCAGCTCCCTGGTAGCGGAATATCTGTGAGTGGACCGCTTCTCAAATTGCATGTTTTTATAAAATATTAGGCTTGCATACATTTCATATTTCATGAAATAATTACGTTTATGATATGTTTTACGGACTTCAATATTTATGGTTTACGGAGAATTTATGATTTATTTAAATTACTTTTACGAAATATTTATGGTTTATCTATTTACGGTTTATAAAATGGCATGTTTATTGAAATCACGTTTATGAAATTTCTTATGATTTCGGATTATGAGGTTTTAGTATTCTACAATTGGTATGAGTTTTTGAGATACGTTTTCTGTGCTTATCTAGTGGGTTATCATACAACACATACACACAACACGAGTATGTATCTGTCTATGGCCATAGGACACAGTTGATGAGCAGAGAGATATTTATGACATACTCCCAACTTCATAGGCGAAACTAGTGTTGTACAGCTTCATTAGCCACAACTAGTGTCGGTGTGTTATGTAGAGATATTTCTTCTCTGGTGTAATCTAGAGTTGTACAGCTTCACCTTTGAGTGATGGGACCTACCATGTTTCTTCACTGGCATAACCCAATGTCGTACAGCTTCACCCTTGGGTGATGGATATGCCTTCGGGCGAATATGATACCCCTATTTAAGTACTTTATTGATTTGATGTAAGAACGTTTTCATGACATGCTAGGGTTTTCAAAAAACCTATTACATAGTATTATCTTGTTTTCAAAACAAGGGGTTAGTATGTTTAGAAAGAAAATGGTTTTCTTATTATTAGTAATATTATTATAAACTTTGGTCCACTTAACTTTTTGTTTTGCGCCCTTCAGGACTTAGAATCGAGGCATACGATCCCGGTGTTGAGGCGTTCCCGTATCAGTACCTTCAAGTCCTCTCGGTATAGGACCCCCTTTCTTTGAAATCTCATTGTTATATAATATTCCTTTTATAGTATCCTTGATTAGTTGTATGCTCTGAACACGTTCCCACATTCACATATTTCATTATATTTAAATTTACTTATTTTAATTACGTTTGTTCTTTCTTCATAACTTGCATGCATGTTAAAATGACTTCGTCATCCTCGGGTGTCGGCCAACACATGCCCATCCTGGTGTTTAGAGGATATTGGGATCATGGCGTGTTAGTTATGGGATGAGAGTATCCTTGTTGCAAATTTAATTTTGTTGATATTTCAAAATATATAATAATCATTTAAGTCTTGATATATTTAATAAACTAAATTCCTACTTATTTTTCTTTCAGTTTTCAGTTCCAATTCCCAAAATAATTTTAGAATTAATGTAGCACTGTAAACGTTGGGTATCTACACAGAAACTTTACACTTCTTTTATGGTGATGAATTACATGCATATGTTATATGTACCTTCCCTTGCTCCTTCCTTTGATCTTATCAGAAAGTCTCATAAAAATCTCTTCTCCTCCCTCTCGTTCTATGTCAAATTGTCGGGAAGCCTCTAAGTGCCTTGTTTCAACCACAACCAGAAGTATTGCATCCTGCAAACCTCTATCAATTTCCTGTTACTAATAATGCAACTATATCGAAGAAACTGAGAACGAAGAATGTCGAATACAGAGAGCTAGAGATAGAAAGTAGAAAGGGAAAAGAATTCAATTTGTTATTTCTGCCTTGGCATTTATGACCACATTTTGTCTAATAAATACAACACACCTATAACTAACTTCAAATACCTCCAACACAATTATGACACATGGCTATATCCTAACATTCCCCCTCAAGCTTATGCATGAAGGAACTAAGCATAAGATTATTACAATGTGAGCTAAACAAAGGATAACATAAACCCTTGGTAAAGACATCAGCATGTTGTTCCGCTGATGCAACAAACTGCAATAGAATTGAACCTTGTTGAACACGCTCTCGAACAAAATGACAATCGATTTCTATATGTTTAGCTTTGGAATGCAAAATCGGATTTGTTGCTAGTGCTATAGTAGAGATGTTGTCACAATACAGAAGAGGAACTTCTGAATAAGGAAGATGTAAATCCTTGAGTAATTGTTGTAACCAAACCACCTCTGCAGTTGTTGTAGCCATAACATGATCCTCAGCCTCTGTGGAGGATCGATTGACTGTGTGCTGCTTCTTAGAACTCTAAGAGATAGGATTATTGCCTAGAAATACTACAAAACTTGTGGTTGACCTCTTGTCATTGGGATCTCCAACCCAATCTGCATCAGTATATGCTTTAATATCCAGAGTGCCATGTTAAAAACATAATCCAAGAGTCATCGACCTCGTAGATAAGCAATGAAATGATTGTCCAGGGGTGAGTGCATGAATTGACATACTTGATTGACCGAACAATGCTTATGTAGAGACCAAGATCATGGAAATAAGGACTACCATGATTTAGTAGCTTCTGATTTGGATGACAATGAGTTATACAAGGCTTGCTATCCATCATGTTGGTCTTGGTTAGCAAATCAGTGATATACTTAGTTTGATGCACAAGTAAACCTTGAGGCTGATATTCAATCTGAAAACCAAGGAAATAGTGTAAAATCCCTAAGTCCTTCATATCAAATTCACTTGTTAACTGATCTATCACAGTTTGAACTTGAGTATCACAATCACCACTGAATATTATATCATCAACATACAATAACAGCACAACAATAGACTGACCATTATGCTTCACATACAAAGAAGGATTAGCATATGAGGGTTTAAAGCCTAAGGTAAAAAGGAACCTGGAAAATTGTTCATTCCAAGCTCGATGAGCTTGTTTAAGTCTATAGAGAGACTTATCCAACTTACACACAAACTTAGGATGATCCGAATTAATAAAGCCTTAGGGCTGAGACATATACACCTATTCATCAAGAAAACCATGAATAAAAGTGTTCTTGACATCAAGCTGTTTTAATTTCTAACCTTTTGTAGCAGCTAAGGACAACATAAGTCTCACTGTGGTTGGCTTTACTACAGGACTGAAAGTTTCATAATAGTTAAGACTTGCTTCTTGGGAGACAATGACATCAAAATACATGTCAGATTGCTCCATAGACTGTGTAACTGTGACCTTAGTAGGTAAGCTTTGAGGAGAGAAACGATCACCAGGTATTGAAAAGCATAACTGAGTAACAGGATGAGATTCAGTGGTATTGGAAGTAAAGGAAGGAAATGGAATCTATGGAAAAAAAATGGGAATAAAGGATGGATGCTAAAAGGTATTTAGATAAGGTACATGAGATGGTTCCAATGGTGGTGAATTGTGTGAAGAAACTGGTAAGCTAAGAAAAGTTCTTCATCAAACACAACATGCCTAGAGACAATGATCTTGTGATCTCTAATAGCATAGCAAATATACCCTTTGTACTAAGCTGCATAACCTAGAAATATGCACTGTGTGGTTTTTGGTTCCAACTTGTTTTGCCTATAGGGTTTTAATGTAGGATAACATGCACACCCAAACACTCTTAAATGATCAAGCTTAGGTGGAGACTACATATAACATTTCAAATGGAGACTGCATATGTAAAACAGGTGTAGGCATTCGATTAATAAGAAATGTGGCTATGGCACAAGCATGAAACCAAAACTGTGAAGGAATGGATGTTTTTTGAAGTAAAGTAAGGGCAGTTTAAACTATGTGTCGATTTTTTCTCTCAATTAATCCATTTTGTTTAAGAGTATAGGGACAAGACTTTTGATGCAATATGCATTTGGTTCTAAGAAACTTTTGAAACAAAGATCCAACAAACTCTCCACCACCATCACTTTGTAAGACTTTGATATTGACAGAAAAGAAGTTTTGAATAAATGCATGAAATTGAATAAAGAGTTCACAAACTGCAGCTTTATTCATCATTGGAAATATCCATTTATATCTTGTACATTCATCTATAAAAGACACATAGTACCTATAACCTTCTATAGACATGGTAGGAGCAGGTCCCCACACATCCGTGAGAATGACTTCAAAGGGTACATTTGACTTAGATGCTGCTAATGAAATGGTAATTTGGTAAACTTGCCTTGCAAGCAAGAGGTACATATTTATGGAAAGGAATTACAAGGAAAAGAAATAGTTGCCTTACTAAGAGCTGATTGCACTACAAAATTGTTTGGATGACTCAATCTACAATGCCAAAGTGTAGCATTAACTTTCTGGCCAAGATAAGCTGCAGGTTTGATATGTGGTTGTTTGAGCAATAGAAGTGGGTAAACAGCATTGTTACTCAGTCCTTGAAAGAGAACCTTGTTGGTGACCTTGTCCTGTATGCACACAGAAAACTCATCAACAATGCATCGACGATTATTATCCTTACATTATTGATGCATGGAAAGTAAATGTTGAGACAATTGTGGGACATGGAACACTGTTTTTAACTGAAGTCTATGAGAATGAGTAATAAGAGAAGATTGTCCTATATGAGAAATTTGTAAACCTTCACCATTAGCTCCAGTTACAGTTTCAGTGGATGGATATGGAGTAGGAGCTTGTAAATTGGATAGATCATAGGTCATGTGATTGGTGGCTCCAGAGTCAAGCAACCAATACTCTTGCTGAGGTGCAGAAGGTGAATAGTTGGTTCTTGCAGTGAAAGCCATATAAGAGGTAGCTTGTTGTGTAATGTTTTGATGCTACATATACTGTTGATTCATATGTTGAATAGAATGTTGGACTTGAGAAGCAAGAGCCTGAAATTGTTATGAAGAGTACATAGGCTGAGACATGGGCATAGAGGACCTGTCAAAACATGTAGCTGTAGTGTGACCAATCATATTGCAGATTTGGCACCCACGCTGAAAACAAGGGAGTGATGAGTGTCCCTTTTTATCACAAATCTGACACATTAGCATATGATTATAAGCTTGGGTAGTCTGAAAACTAGACTTTGGTTGAGACTGAACATTGGTTTGAATAGACCCCTGATAGCTTGAGTTAAACTTCTTTCCTTTACCTTTGTACTTGAAATTATTCCCCCTGAAGTTATTATAAGTTCCATATCCTGCTTGAGATATAAAGGCATAAAGACCATGTTGAGTAGGAAAAGAGATTTGCTAAAACTGTGGAAACTGAGGTAGTTGATTCGCAGGAGCCATGTTAGACTTGTGACTCTTAGTAGGCATTTGAGGAACTGATGTCATTTGAGGTACTGGATAAGAAGAAGAGCCAATATTATAGTTGCTCGAGAGAGGTTTTGTATCAGATGACCCACTTAACTCATACATAGAATCTGAAGTGTTAGCATACATTGCAACCATTAGAGGTTGTTTAAGACCTTCTTCAAAAGTTGCTTCTTCTGCCTTCAACTGAGCCTGAGTTCCTTCAGTGACACTAGATTCTCTCTTCCTCCAATAATAACCTTAATAGTGTTGTATTCCATTGGTAAGCCTCTAAGAGCAACAATGACAATATCCTCATCGGGCATAACTACACCCACTGCAGCAAATTGGTCTTTACAATCTTTGATTCGCTAAAGATAAAGATCAATAGATTCAGCCCCTGTTTAATATTCTACAAATCAATTTTCATCTGGACAATGTTTGATCTAGTCATACTAGAGAATCTCTCTTTCAAATTAATCCACTTCTCCTTGGAACTTTGACAACCAATGACTCAAGATAGGGCAGCAGGAGACAAGGTAACAGTGATAAGAGTCATCAAAACTTTATCATGAATCTTCCAAACTTTGCAGGCATCAATTATGAGAGAACAGTTAATTATAGTGCCATCATTATTTTCAGCAGCAGTATATTTCTCAGGATAAGGAATAGAGCCATCAAAAATCCCATAATACCATTACCTTCTAACAATAATTCAAGTTGGAAGTTCCATGTGATATAGTTAGAATCATCTAACTTGACTGTGACAATATTTCCAACACATGGTATAAGGGAAGAAATAGGAGATTGTGTAAGAGCTAATTGTGCAGTGGTCACTATGCTTAATCAACAAACAACAATCTTTGCTTCAATCGGAATTAATCAAGAAAAACCCTCAATAACCAACCTCTTTGTACGAATTGTGCCACAACAATTTAGCAACAAATAACAAAAATCTCCAACGCAAACATCGACGATCAGTGAGAATATCAACAAGAATCAACAGAATTCACCACACGATTCACAACAAGAATGTAAGAAATTCAACAAATACCTTCACAATAGACCATTAACAACAACACCGACGAGCGAGAGGAAAAACAACCGACTTCTACCAACATAGTCAAAAAGTCCCCAAATTCTAGGGTTTTAGTAACCAAGATTCACTAGAGACCATTAAAGAACACAACAGCGACCAACAATCGACGTCCGGTGAACAAGCGAACACCACTGAAGCAAAAACAAAGACACACGGAAGCACCGAGATCATCAAGCGATGGCGTTAGCCATTGCCAGCGATGATACCATGCTAACAATGCAACTATATCAAAGAAACTGAGAAAGAAAAGTGTCGAATACAAAGAGCTAGAGAGAGAAAGTAGAGAGGGAAAAGAATTCAGTTTGTTATTTCTACCTTGGCATTTATGACCACATTTTGTCTAATAAATACAACACACCTATAACTAACTTCAAATACCTCCAATACAATTATGACACATGGCTATATCTAACACCGGCTAAGGTACGTACCGCCATACTAATACTACATGGAAGCTCATCGGTAAGTATCTACCATTTCTACCTTGGACTACACATTTGCTTCTTTTTTTTTTTATTAATTATAACACTAGTTGACTTATATGTTTATATAAACATATATATTCATTTTACATTCTCATTTATTTTCATCCCATTACATATATGATCATGTGGTCCATTAAAAGAAAAGAAACTTTTGAGAGTTGCCGGAACCCCCACCTCACCATTGACACATTATTTCATCTTTTAATGAAATATTAAACGATCAGTCAAAGTAAGTTAAAAAGAGAGAAAGCTGAGCGTAAGGGTCTTATGGTGTTGCATGTCCCAACAAGTGTTTAAACTTTCTTCAATACGGTTGATATTTCTATAGTAATATTCAACAAACTAGAGAAAGATATAGAAATGGGGAGTGAAGTCTGTTTGTACTATACTTAGGGCCTCTGTATTTAGACCTCGTATAAATACTCGGAGAACTCAAATGTAATTATGTAATAAATGAAGGGGCAAATATGTAATAAGTGAGGAGCCCTTATTCTATAAAATGACTCCTCGCTCTCTTCATTAGGGGAGGCCATGGGAAAGAGCTCTCTCACCCTTAGAAGCTCTCACCCTCTCATCCTCTCACAAACAGAGAAATACAATATCAGTGTGAATGTAGCCTAAACATTGGGGTGAACCACGATACATCTTGTGTTCTTTACTTTCTTGCAGATTCACGGTCGGATTTACGTTGTTCCAAGACCCCTCCGGTTTTGTGCATCAACAAAGTCTAAACTTCACCTCATAACAGAGAAACTTCTAAGTTTAGGCTAAAATTGACATATATCATCAATATTTCTGACACATTTGTCAAATATCAGACAAACTCTTATATTTCGTCCAAACCAATGTTTGACAATTCTAAAGTTTCATTTTAAATTTCCATCATTTCCATTCGAAAGCAACTGATATCGATATCGGTATTCGATATATCCGTCGATATTTCCACAAATTTGCATATCGATATTTCCGTCACTATCAATATTCTTGACATTGGTCCCAACTAGCGCTGGTAATGCCGGGCACGCCTTAAAGTAAAGTGTCCTCCCCCGTCATCAACTATCGATGACCTGCCTGAAGTGTTCTTCCAGTGTTTCATAGTCTTTACTTAGTCTTTATCGTACACCTGTAGAGCTGCTCATCAAGAAACGTCTCCCAAGTCATGGTAGAATTTCACCTTTTGATGCTGGATGCTGCAGTGAAGTTTGAAAAAGCTTTTACAATAATGAAGAATGATGAGGTAAGTTCCGCATATAGGGCTTGGTTAGGTGGAAGATGAACCGGAAGTGGATGGGGAAGAAGTTGAAGGAGGGACATATAAAAAGAAGGTTGGCCCTCCAAGTTAAGAAGATTAGCTCAATGCCAATGTCTTTGTTCAGTTTTTAAAGGTGTTTCGGCAGAACACTGGTGTTTAAGATAGTGTTGAGCTTTATGATGCCTCATACGCAAGAGGTAGTGTTAGCCAGCGTTTATCTTCTGATGAAGATTGAGGAGAAGTAAACTTGTTGAAACTATTTTAAAATAATGAGTATGTGATATGTTATGTTTTCTTTTGTGTTGATAATATTTGATGTTTTTATACTAATAGTAGTGGAAAAAAGAGAGATATTTGATACTTATTTTAAGGGAGACTTTGGATGCGGTCCTTAGTTATGAACAGTTTTTTATTGAAACCTTGCTGGTTTTCAATTTTTGATTCAAGTCCCTAAAATTAATTAATAATTTATTTCTATGTACGTTACTATATTTTTTAAATTAAAAATTAAAATTTATAGTTGTTTATAGTAATGAGATTTTAAATAAAAAACCATAATTTGTGGGATTAAAAATATTAAAACATAAATTTACTATTGTGTGTGTGTGTAAACATGGGTACATTCATAAAAAATAACCAAAAAATTATTGTATCAAAACATGGGTACATTCTTCAAAATGGGTACATTTAGCAAAAATAAAAATGGGTACAAATAAATAAAAAAATATGGGTACAATACAAATAAACTTTAAAAAATATGGGCACAAAAAGAAATTAATATATGGGTACAAATTAAAACTGAAAGGAAAATTTGTACAAATTAAAACTGAAAGGAAAATTTGTACAAATTAAAAATGGGTTGCAAATTAAAAATGGGTACAAACTAAAAATAAAAATATATGATAAAAAATTTAGCCATAAATATAAATATACTAATGGTAACATTTTTAATATTAAATGAATATATTTAGAAATAAAAAATATTTTATTATTGAAATAATTAATGATATTATTAATACAAAGGACCTTGATCAAAAATTGAAAAGTAATAAGGTTTTAATCAATAGAGTAGTAAAAATAAGGATGAAAACCTAATTACTCCTTATTTTAATGTACATGAATATGGGTGAGAAGGTGATTGATTTGGAGGAAAATAAGTTTGTTGAAGAGAAAGAGTCAGCCGCCCGAATTGAAGGTTTTGGATTTAAAAAAACTTTTCATAATCAGTAATTAATGAGTGAAGATTAATTGTCATGGGCCTTAACTTGTTGCTCATTTATTTGTAGGTTGTATCCGTTGAACCTTTTGTCAAATTTTTAGGAGAAAAATAATGATTGGTCGAGTAAAGAAAAGTACAAGAAGTATGTTGATGAGCAAGAGAGTCAGACACTCAAAAGAAAACTAAAAGCGGTGAACTTTTTTCATGTTGCATCAACCTCTTTTCAAGTATCTTTCACAAGCTTTGGTTATTTAGGGATATTTAAGTTTGCTCATTACTAATTTTAAAGTTAAAAAACTTGTTATAATAAGTAATGAGTGCTGATGGTTAATTGTCATGTGCTTTAATTGGCTGTTTTTTTGTTTGTAGGCTACATCCATTGAACCTTTTGTATCTCTTACAGAAGTGGAAAAGGCTGAGGTTCTTAAAGCATTCTTTCCTTTCAGAGAGTACGTAACATATATATCTCTTCATTTGAAAGTTTCTGTTGTTGAAACTAAAACTATTGGGCCTCCCTTCTTACAAAGAGGAGGTCCTCATAACTGAGTGGAACTTAAACATACAGACAACCGTCATGCTGGAATGCCTTGGACCAGGAGAATGATTGAATGTTGAGGTGCTTCATATGTTTTTGTTAATAGTAGTAACAAAAAATTTGTCTTCGTTAAATAATTGTTTTTGTGATTGCCAAGTCATTGACGTATACTTGGCATTGCTTAAAGAGATCGAAAAGAGAGAACCAACTATCACAAAAACAAATATCTAATAAAGATAATATTTTTGTTATTGCTATTAACAAGAACATATGAAGTACTACATCATTCAACTATTCTCCTGGCCCAAGGCATTGCAACATTTCCTTGATTTTTTGTATGTTTGAGTTCTGCTCAGTTATGATGGCCTCATCCTTGTAAGAATGGAGACTCAATAATTTTAGTTTCAACAACAGAAACTTTCAAATGAAGATATATTACGTACTTTCTTAAAGGAATGAATGCTTTAAGAACCTCAACCTTTTCCTCATCTGTAAGAGAGACAAAAGGTTCTGCATCCTATAAATAAATCAGTCACCAATTAAGACCCATGACAATTAATCATCAGCACTAATTCTTACTAGTTATAACAAGTCTTTAACATTAAAATTAGTACTGAGAAAACATAGATATCCCTATGTTAGACTCGATTCTGCACAAGACGGGATGATTAAATCTGGAAAGACAAAGATAAACAAATGATCGTGAAACCAAGCACTAGGGAGGGTGGTTCCCGGCGTAGCCACTCCAACGATTAAATCATATATATTTTTGGGTGGAAATGGGCAATAAATGTATAGGCTGAGTTCAAATTGTTAACCATTTATGAGGAGTCGGGAAATCTATTTATAGGTGATGAGAAGTCATTATGGGGACTAGTGATACTGTGAAGAAGCGTTTAAAATGGGGAGCCTGTCACCCAGCCACTTGACACTGTCACCTTAAGTGTCACTGCAGGCAGACACAACCACCTCAGTCAGCGTCTTCTGCCTCAGTGTACAGTGGCCAGTTATGTTGCCCATGTGCTTTGCACTACCCAAGTTCCAAGGCAAAGAGCTTGAATAGGACAAGGTAGTTTGGCGCCAAAAAGGGAGTGCACATGGACAAAGGGAAGTAAGGCCTAATGGGGGTACATGCCCCCTCTTATCCTTTTTTTTTTAGGAAAATTAATGAAAAGGGCTTGAAAACTTTGAGTTTTAATGATAAGGACAAAATAAAGGGTAAAGTGAATAGTACCAGGATTGACTTTTTAGTGTAAAAATGTGGTTTTTGGTTAAAGTGAACAGTACCGGGTGCTTTTCGTTAAAGTTCCTTTTTTTTTTTCATTACAAATTATTCAATTCAATTAATCATTCTTTTTTTTTTTTTTGGCTTTGCAGATTATTCAATTAATCATATTAAAATAATGAAAATCCTCTTTTAGTTTTTAAATGCCCCTCTATCTTGTATATTTTTCTCACACACTAATGTCTAAACCTTGTTGAGTTGCATGTATTTGGTTAATTAGTACAAATGAGCATTAAATTGTCAACAATTAAAAACAAAATTAGATAATAGAGTAATAAAATTAGGTATTTTGTAATTATTTTTTTCAGCATTTGTAAAAGAACTAGCTTTATTTGTCCAAAAAATGAGCTCAAATTTTTTAAGGTGCCCCATTTTATTTAAATTTCTGGCTTTGTCCCTAGGAGTGCGGCTGAATCCTTTGATGCCCACTTCGACCAAAGTAGGCACATGGGATTGTATTGGGAACCACAAAAAGTGCAGCGCCTTCAAAGGGCAAACTAACAAGTCGGCAAGTTCACTTTAGGCCAAAGCCCTAAAGTGGGTTTGAATATCTACTGTTCTAGGATGGTCCAAAATGGGGTCCCACAATTACCCTTAACTATGCCCCCATAGTACCTCGAAGGGTGGTATATTGTTACTAAGACCAAGGAAGAAAATATCGGTAATATCGGAAATATCGGTAGTCCGAAAACACGGAAATATCGATGGAAATATCGGGATAATATCGATATCGATAAAAATTACATGGAAACCACGGAAATTGTAAGAAAAACTTGGAAATTTTTATTGAAACTTTACAGGATGTTTATTTAGTCAATTATCTATTAATTTATCATAAAAAATTGGAAGGAAATGCATTGCATGATGGATTTAACTGATTTAAGTTGATTATATAGCGAGCTGGCAAACATTGTGAGTGTAGAAAATATATAATAATTAATGAAAGAAGTTTAAACACACCATAATCGTTTATATATAATGAATTAGTACAATATTTTACACTTTATACATTGTATGGTAAGATACATGAGTGACTAAGTACCACATAGAGTTCCTATGAGGTTCAAAATTTTCACTATCTTCATTATCACTATGTGTAGAGTAAGTGTATTGTGAAGAGTAGTCAGCAACCATAGCAATGACTTTCAAGAACCGAAACCCAAAAGTCAATAGGAAACCGAATACTTCGGTATTTTTCGGGATTTCAGGATTACCAAACAAATGGGATTTGGAAACCAATCCCATATCGAAAATTTCGGTATTTTTCGGGATGGTTTTGGTTTGGGACTTTTTCGGTTTGGTTTGGGATTTTCGGGAATTTTTTCCAACCATACATGTAAGTGACCAAATAAAAAATAGAAAAATTAAAAACCACATGCCATTGACTAAGTAATTAATTGACACAATTTAAAATATAATACCACAAAAAATTTGGAATATGTGCAAATTTGTTTCTTGCAAAAAGAATTCAAAACAAAACCATATATATAAATAGTTTAGCATGTTTTCATAAAAACATAAGTGGTATGGTGGTCAAGTCGCTGAAGGAGTTAGATGGGAGGGGTTCGAACCCCTTTATGTGCATGTTTGAGACTTTTTAGAATTTTTCAAATATTTTTAGGTTCATCTCGCGATATTATCGATATTATCGCGATATATTAACGAAAATTAAAGGAATACTCACGAAATATCGTGATATGAAAAAAACGATAATATCGGCGATATTTCGCCGATATTATCGATTTTTAAATCTATGACTAAGACCATGTATGCCCTCGTAGTACCTCGAATGGGGTATATTGTTACTAAGACCATGTTACCTATCTCGGAATGAGATAAGTTATTTGGTATTCCCAAGCCCTTAAAGGGGGAGTCGTCCAATTCTAAGTGACTCGATCCTTTATGACTGAATTTTATATTGTCAGCAAAGCTTGTATTGCGGAGTGAAAATTGTCGTTCTGCGAGGCCATCTTAGTGTTTGGTCGTAAGGGTTTACACTTCACATTCTCAAGAGGTGGTTTTTAGTGACAATTGGGTGAACTAACTAGGGGAGACAAAAAGTTAATACATATCGTCAGGCACAGAGCTCGAGACTGTTGCCTTTCAACAGTCGTGTCTGAGATGCCTCGGTTTCACTAAGCGAAGTGTTTGTTGGCTAGAGAAGGTTATGAGCAATCTGGGCCATCGATCGTGGCCAAAAGGGTGCCACGTGGCTGGCCATGTCTAATCATTTAGCTTCACCCGTTGGGCTTTGAGCCCGATATTTAAGGCCCTATCATTTCATTTCCCCCATTTTCTCTTCTACACCCAGCTTTCAAACCCTACACCACCAAGCTTTCCATTTTCTTTAGAAATTCCCAAAATTCCAACTTCTTGGTTTCCAAATTCTTCCCATTTCCTTTTATAATCTTGCCTTGTTGCCATGGCCTTACCAAATTCACATGCTTTGACACTCGTGAAACCCTCGCCTAGCCTTCATGCTATTTCTGCCAATTCCTGACTGTGTCCTTCGATATCGCCGTTTATGGCAAACGATGCTACGTTGGAGAAGTTTGTTGAAGCACATCGGGACGTGTTGGATAGCTGCAACCAAATCTTGAAGTTGTGGGGCATCGATGTGCACGTCATACTGTGTATCCCTTCTGTGATCACCTAAGTGTGCGGATCCACCCATGGTATTTGAGCCTCGGGTTGAGATTTCTCCATGTCTGGGTTTGTGAATGAGACGCTGATGCACTATTAACTTACCCCCGTAAACCTTACTCTCACCGCGTACCAAGTTCTTAACACGTTTAAGAGATTGAATCGGATCTATGAGACGAGTATGAGTCTATCTAATTCAGAGTTATGTATTTTTTTAAGTCAACCTCTGCAAGTTCTAGGTACTTTTTCCAAAGCCGATGGGGTGGAAAATGGAACAGTTCACGTATCAAAAATTTCCTTACTCATAATAAAGAATATGACTTGAATATCCGGACCGTAGTCGGTAGTGGGAGGGGGATATTTCTAGCCCCAGAGTTGTTGTGATTCCCACCAAGTCAATGTCCGTTAAGGATCATTTCGATAGAGTCAGAGTCATCAAAACGCACTAGATAGACAGAGCCACCGATCATTCCTGAGGCTCACAGGGACTGGCAGTGGATAGTCCATCCCGACAAGGATAGGCACGAATGTCTGATGAAAGTGACCCATAAATGTTTGGAGGTTGAGGTGCCGGAATTGGTAGGTGTGTATAATAAGGTGAAGAAAGGGGGCCGGTTTGAGCCCTGTGGAGGAAAAAAAAAATGTTGTGGAGAAGGGGGACTTGCTTAAGCCCTGTGTGTACAAAAAGGAATGGGGACCCGTCTGAGGCCTATGTGTACAATAAGGTGAAGAAAGGGGACCCACTTCAATGACTCTAGAAAAAGTACGAACTTGCGGGGATTGACTTTAAAAAGTACAAAGACCTGAACTTCGATAGACTCATACATGTCTCGTAGATCCGGTTCAATCTCTCAAACGTGTTCAGGACTTGGTACGCGGTGAGAGTAAGGTTAATAGCAGCAAGTTAGTCCCCAATGCCTCCTTAACAAACCCAGACATGGGAAATCTCAAACTGAGGCTCAAATACCATGGGTGGATCCGCATGCTTGGGCGATCAAGGAAGGGAGACTTCAGTATGGCGTCGTACACATCGGCCCCACTTCAAGATTAGGCTACAACCGCCTAACATTTCCCAATGCACTTCGGCAAACTTCCCTAACGCAGCATCGTCCGCCATAAACAGCAACATCAGAGACACAAGCGAGAACTGCCATAAATGGCAGAAAGGCTAGGCAAACGCTTCACGAACATCAAAGCCTGGAAATTTGGTGAGGCCATGGCAACAAGGCAAAATCCTAAAAGGAAATAGGAAGAATTTTGAAAATGAAAAGTTGGGATTTTCTGAAGAAAATGGAAAGCTCAGTGGTGTATGGTTTGAAAGCAGTGTGCAGAAGAGAAAAAAGAGGGAAATGAAAGGAAAAGGGCTTTAAATATCGAGCCTGAAGTCCAACAGGTGAAGCTAAATTATTAGACGTGGCCAACCATGTGGCACCTCTTTGGCTGTTATCTCATAGCCTTCTCTGCCCAACAGATGCCTCGCTTAAACTAATGATGGCCTTTGGCGGAACCAAGGCGTCTCGGACATGATTGTTGAGAGGCGACAGTCTCAAGCTCCATGCCCGACGATGTGTATTAACTCTGTCTCCCCCAGTTAGTTCACCCAACCGTCACCAACAACCACCTCTTGAGAATGCAAGGTGTTGATCCATACAACCAAACATTGAGACGGTTCTGTGGAGGGACAATTTTCACTCCGCAATATGAGCTTTCTTGATGATATAAAATTCAATCATAAGGGATCGAGTCACTTAGAATGGGGCTGACTTCGCCTTCAACCTCGGTGGTGATGGTGAAAGGTTGGTAGTTTTAGTGGTAGAATTTAGAATGAAAAATAATGTGATTTTTAATTATACACAAATTAAAAATATTCATTAATAAAAAAGAAATAAAAATCTCTAGATTTGACACTTCCACAAAGCTCCACCACCTCTCTGGAAAAAAATTGCGTCTCCTCCTACAGCTCGTTCGCCTCTTTGAATCTTACTCACTCAATCTCATCTTGGACGAAACTGAACCCAGCAAGCAATCCATTTTTCATCAATCGAGAAGAAGAGCAGTTTCCAATTCTTCCACTCTCTCTCTCTCTCTCTCTCTCTCTCTCTCTCTCTCTCTCTCTCTCTCGCAGTCCCACCAGAGTCTCGGTCTCAGTCTCACAGTTGGGCAGCTCGGCAGGAAATTCCAACTTCCAACCCAAAACCAATCTTGATTTCCTTCCAAATTTACAAAAGGTATCATCTTTTCTTTTTCTTCTTCTTCCTATGTTCCTACAATTTCATAATTTAGAAATTCATGACTGCTTTTATATAGATATATAGACACCAGATAGGGGTAGGAAATTTGGAATCCAACTTACTTAGATTCAATGTTTTTTTCTTGTGAAATGGAAGTAATGATTGGATCCACGTTTCTGTTTGAACATATTTTATTTTCTTTCCGGTTTTATTTGACAGACAATGCTGTTCTTCCGCTATAAGATTTCGGATTTGAAACCTAAAAACCGCCAATCTAATTAACACCTGCAACTGCAAGTTGATAAATGTTGCTGTACTATTCGGTTTTCGGTGTTGGCTGGATTCTCCAATTTGGTACATACATATTGCAGTGTGTTTGGCATCATCCTGAAACGAATGCTGTATTACCTATGACTGTGGGGCAGCTTTTACATCAAGTTTTTATTTTCTCATGATCGTTAATTGAGCATGCTGATATCGTCTTTGCGGGCATGTGTATATTGCTTTCTGGAAAGAGTTTCTGAGCTTTGTGGTCTTGATTACAGAGGTAAAAATATCTTGATACTAAAGAAAGATGCCGCATAGAACTCGGCCAATGACTGCGCTCTTGGTGTTTACTGGACTGAACATTGTACTAGTTTCAACCATTACTCCAGTCTATGATTTCATCTGCTTCCTTCCGTACTGGGAAAGGCGGGTAAGTGTTCATTTGTTGTTTGTCAAGCAAACTGTCTTCCAGGAAAAAAAAATAATAATTAAATTGGTGTTGAACCTAGTAGAGAACTTTCTTTAGGTTAGGTGATGACTGGATCTTCCCAACATCATCAGCAATGTTAGCCATACACATGCAGCATGCAACTTAAAACTAAAGTACAGTCGATGACTTACTTGATTATATAACTATGTTTGCTTGTACATGATGCTATTATATTCATTTACGGCATTAGTAATATCCTCATCTTACTAGTTTTGTACCAGTGAGGTGAAAGTTGTCAAACTTAAATATCATTTTTGGGTTGATTGAAGCTTTCCGGTGTCATCACAAAGTCTCTCTAAAAACTACTAGTGGCATTAGTGGAATAAATTGGGAAAACTATAAAATGCTCAATTATTGTAGTTGGATGATTACACAGTTTTTTTTTTTCTTTTCCACTTACCAAGAGGAATGCTTGTTGGCAAGTTCTTGCTTGACCATCTTTAATTTGGGATATGCAAGTTATTAATTTCCATGGTGTTCTTCTGTGTGGAAATTAAACTTCTAGAACGACAACTAAATTTTTAGTAGCTGGTGTGTTCTAAAAATGAGTAATGGAAATACTTTTGGAAATCGTAACACAACTAAGACTTGTGAAGCATACGAGTCCCATCAAATAATCTTTTTTTCCTTTGTCCGAAATCAAAACTAAAGGGATCACATTGATATATTTTGGACATATCCTAGGTACTTGTGAGCTTGAGAAAAAAGTGGCAGAAAACTTGACCAAAATATGATTTATTCCAACATTAAACATATTCGTTAACTTTCCACTAAGCACATATTATTAATAGGCTCCCCATCATGAGAATGGACTTGGGAATAAACAACCATATTCCGACAAGACCAATGGTTTCTTAGTTCCTTACTTTTATAAGGATTAGGTTCGGATTTGCTTTTCTATTTCTGTTTTTAACTTTTTATATAGGTCTAGTGTCCCTTTTCCATTAGGTTTAAACCTTTATAAATGCCTCTTTTAAGACCATTTTGTTTTTACTTTTCATTTTTTTACTATATATATATATATATATATATATATTTGTGTATGTATAGAGTTAAAAACATGGAAGGATGGAGATGGATGAATGAATATTGTGTGTGTGTGTGTGTGTGTGTGTGTGTGTAGAGAGAGAGAGGTACATGTAAGGATGGATGAATGTTGTAGAGGGAGTGTGGTAGGAAGGAGGCAGGAGAAATGCACATGTGTTTGGTTTTTGGTTTTCATGTTCTGTACCATTCTTTTCTTTTCTTCCACATCAGTCCCATCTTCTTCTATCCTTATTCATGCCTTCTCTTCTCTCTTGTATTTCCTCCTTATTACAAATCGAGAAGGCAAAACTAAAAACAAAATAGTTAACAGAAGGCCCCTTAATTGCTGAAGGAGCTTTATTATTGTTTTCCCTCTTCCAGAATCTAAAAAGCAATCCTGAATGTAGAAAACTAAAAGATTCAGTTAGAGCCTAGAAAGAATGCTATGAATTCACTAGGGTCTGTTTGGTACTCTACTTGAATCCAACTTTTTAAAATCGAAAACAATTTTCAAGTTTTAGGCCTTAAAAACTTGTTTGGTAGAACTATTTTCAAAAACTGAACTCAAGACTAACTCAAAAATATAGTCTATTCTCTAAAAACATAAAAAGTGAGTTTTTAGAGTTTTTAAACTTAAACTCACTCATTTCTTTTCTCTCCCTTCTCCCCTCCCACTCCAAGTCTATCTCTCTCTCTCTCTTTTCTTCTTTCTCTTTCCTCTTTTTTTTACCTTTTTTGTCTTTCCTCCAATCCGCTATCTTTATTCTCTTGGTTCTTTCTCTCACTCCTCTTCCTCTCTATCTCCTCCGATCCTCTCCCTTCTTTCTCTTTCCTTCAATCATCACTTATTTTCTTTCCTCCTCTCGCCTCTTTCTCTCTCTCTTGCGACCCCCTCTTTTTAGATCTCGTTGTCTAGTTGAAGTCGTAAGATTTAAAATTTTTAAATCGCAAACCAATCACCTTTTTGAATCTTAAAGAAAATTGTTTTCAAGAAATGTTCTTAAGAAATGTTTTGAGAAATGATAAAATTTTCAAATAGGATACCAAACAGGCGAGACGTTCATAACTTTTTCAATAACTTTTTCAATACTCAACGAAATTTTGTGATTCTAGAACAAAAATCATACTTCTTGACTAGACGAAGAGAATGGAATCTTTCTTGACTGCTAACTCGTTGTGGTTTGGCCAGAAAACTGCTCGAAAGTGGCTAACTCGAAAATGGTTAGCCACTTTCGAGCCGTTGTCCGACCAAACCACGGCGAGTTAGCCTTCGAAAAAGGTATCATTCTCTTCGTCTCGTCAAGAAGTATGATTTTCGTTTTTGAATCACTCGACTTTGTTGAGTATTGAAGAACTTATGAACGTTTAAAGTTTACCCAGTTTCTGGCGAGTTTTCCAGTTTTCCCGCAGACCAGTCGCCTTTCAGGCTATTTTCTGGTCATCTCCGGCAACCATTGAGCTTCCAAATAGGTATAATCTTATTCTACACTTTCCTATCTTCATTTTGATATATTATGGGTCGAATTTAGTTAAGAAACGATTGAGTTACAAAGCTTTGAAAATTGCCCAAAGAGTTTTTAACGGAAGGACCAAAATAATGGATGGTGGACAATCTCAGGAACCATTTCTATTGATCATGTAAATCTCAGAGACTATTTTGTATAATAACCCTAATTAATAAAAGAATGACTATTTAACATCTGCATAACAGAGATAAGTTCTTTTTTTTTATTTCTGCTGGGAGGAAAGCCTAAGGGACCTAGGAATTTTTGTATTATATTGTAGGTACTAAGTACTAATATGAGGAAAATTTCAGGCCACAAAAATAAATTCAAGAATTTTATTTATTTATAATGTGTTTCAGCTAGTTGCAGCACATATTTTATGGCCTTTTTTAATGTTTTGGGATGATGTCTAAAAACCAGTCTATGTAAATGGTCAATCTAAACAACGTTTTTATGAAATCTGAAAACCATATGTACTGTTCATGCTACGCTATGCAAATGGTCAATTTGCTTTATGCATTTTGTTCCCGAACCTGTTGTACTTTGTCTTGTTTGCACTAGCCAGACTGTTCAACAAAATGCTCGCCAACCACTATACTCACGGCAGTGTGAAAACTTGATTACATGCATACTTTATGGGGTTGTAAATATTAAAAGGGAAAGCTTTTTGTGTCCACGGTTTGAACTGGTCGATATTGGTGAAGGTTGTGCATGTCAATTTTGGAATCTTCAATAACCAATCCGAACCTTCTATCACGATAGCTGAATTAGTCATTTTGGATTTGCTTGAGAAGTAATTTTTTGTCAAATTCTAATTGCGAGGTGTTACGTTCTTAGTTTTTACTTTCAAATATATTTTTTTTGTCATCTACCATTTGATTAAACCACTTTGATTGGATTGAGTCAGTTGGTTGCACTCATCTCGTATCCTTTTTCTTCTTTACAGAGAGAACGGCGTCATCAGGAACGTGAAGCTACCTTAGCAAATAGTCCTACATCAAGATACAAGTATGTAGGAGGTCAAACGTCTTGAGTTACAGGTTTTATGCTTTTCTAAAGTTTAATGCAGTTCGAGGTGTTCTATTTATACTAGGATTTTAGTAAACAGAGATAAGGTATATGATTCTTTAGGATGCCTACGTTACGGATGTTATCTCTGTATATCTTATCTTGTAATTTTGAAATATGTTTGGATACGACCTCAAAGATTTGTAGGCGATCACAGTTCATGTGATGTAGATTTGAAATGGATGGACTGGATGAGGCTTTGATATTGCAAGGCCAAATGTACAGCATACGGTGGAATGCTCTTTATTATATGTACTCTATGCAAACTGCGACATAGATTTGATTTGACTTTGTATTAGGATATTTTTGGCATTTACGCATTAGGGTTTGTTAGGTTTATATCACTACAAATATAGCTTGTAATTAGTTTAAGAAACAACTCAGTCAAGAAGTAGCTTATTCGGTTCATGAAGCTTTCTTGGCAATTCTGTTTAATAAACTTTTATATTATGTTAGCTCATTTGTTCATTGCGTGCTCTGATTTACAACTCATTATTGGTTTGATTTGCATCCGGCCATGTTTTTACCATTTAATATTCCTTGAGTAGTATTATACTTACTAATTATTTGTACCATCTTTCAAATAGAGGTAGGGCCTACTAATATATATGGGTCTCATCTCTATTAGAGTGATGATATAAATGATGATACAAATAGATGGTAAAAATACAGGAATTGTTATTGGCATTCCAAAAATCTTATTTCACACTTCAAGCTTTCTATAATTAGAAGGAAAATAACACTTGTAAGGAGTGTAAAATGATATTTTTGAAATGCTAATAACAGTTTTTTTTTTACATATCACAATATGAGAGATAAGAAAGTGTCAGAATGAATGGCAAATAATTTCGAAGATTTTAAGATAGATACCAATAATACAGAACACGGACACGGTCGTGTGAATTATGCATGGGTAAAATTCAGTAATCTTACAGACCAAAATAAATAAATATATTTTGACAAAAATATAAAAATAAATAAATAATGAGAGGATAGAGGAAAGACTCCAGAAGCAGCAGCGAGTTCAAATCTTATGTACTTATTTTGTGTGTGGTTTTTCTATGACATCTATTATTAATTGATACGTGTTCATAAGCTTAATCTTTCTTATTTTTTGAAAATATGATATTATCTACATTAAAGGGGCGGGAGAGTGAGCTTAGCCTCATAATGGGCTAGTAATAATGTGGTTCAAATTCGTCTTCGATGAAAAATCGAACCTAAAATCTCTCACTTACAAACCAAGAGGAATACCACTATACCGTAGTATTAAGTGGCAAGCTTATTCCTTCTTAACTCTATTATTATTTATTATGAACTTAAACAAGTCAATCAATGAAAGAAATCAAAGAGAAACCGTACACAAAATAACGTCAGAGGATTTGAACTAAGCAGCAGCAAGCAGAACAAATTTAGGAAAGCATTAATCAATGCACTTCAGTTCAGTTGAGTTCAAATCACGCCTGGTCATGTGCTTCTCTCTCTTTGTTTCTACAATTATACGCCTCCCCTCACTTGGCAGCATGTGCTCTTGTCCCACTTGCTCTTTACGATATGTAAATATGTTTGCTCGCTCACACATTCATGGAGGAGGATCCTCTTCATATTCTTTTTGTGAGGATTCTAGAGATCTTTGTCCGTTCATCGGACATCGTGCAGCTAGCTTTCGTTAGATATTGTTTGTGTTTAATTTTAAATATAAAAAATTCAATATGATTTCTAACCGCGCAATATACGATAAACGGATAGGATGTGAGAATTAGGATGGGATCCAAATCCCTTATTCATATGCCCATTAGTCAATCATTGCTTTCTCTATCAGCATCAATCCATCCATCTCCTTATTTCCTGCTTTGGCGCCAAGCTGTTAGGTTCAGTCGCACACGCATCATGCACGCGTAAACTATTCATAAGCATTCATATTTAGTAAATAATTAGGATCAGTTCACGCGTGTGTACACCAAATGCATCATTTGTCTTGACATGTTTGGTGACACATCTTCATCATATAATATACCATTTGGTAGTTGCTTTCAAAATTGTTCAATTGGGATCGTCTTATTTTGAAATCCATCCCTTTTATAAGGTGACAACAAATGTTTACAACTCATGGGAAAATACGTGTGGTATTAAGTAATGTATTTGAAGGAAGTTGAGGTTTCACTATAAAATCAATTGACAATATGGGGAGTAGTCCAACTTCTTATAAGCCCTTGTAAGGTTTTTCATTTCACTAATGTGAGACTATTTTACCTCACATTCTCACACCTCCTCACGTGTGGCGAATTTTCAAGCCAAATACGTGGACAACACAAATTGAGTGACGTGGAGAAAGTTGAGGTTCACACGTGATGTGAAATATTCTAACACACAAATTAAACCATCTTTTTGATAATTGTAGTATGGATAAGTAGGGATCGTTCTAGGCCGGGGATTAAGAGGGATGCTAATCTACTCAAATAAGACTCAAAAACACTTAACTAGGCTTGAAAACACTTGAATAGACTCAAAGAACTCAAAACAAACTAAAAGGACTCAAAACAGCACAAAACAATCAAATAGACTCAAACTAGACACTAGAGGGTGAATTGGACGAAAATTAGGACTAGTCAGACTCAAAACACTTAAAAACACAAATTGGACAAATTCTAACTAACTTGACACAGCAAAGTAAAGGGGATTGGGTTTTTGACGAATTTAAAGTAAAGACAAGTAAATTAAAAACTTAAGCAAATTTAGCACGAATTTGGGAGAAAATATGGGTGATTGGCTAGCTAGAGGGTTCTTCTCCACACATGGCACACCTGCATACAAATCGATTTTCAGCTGCTTTTCCAATAAACCATGAACCTCAACGCTCCAGATTAACCGTGAACAGCACTAATTAACCCTCATATTTTCCTTAAGTCATTGAATTGGATGGACAACACATCAGCAACCAAATTATTCTTCAATAGTTCCCTACATGAACAACATAATAGATATACAATCAAAGATCATTAAGCTTTGTGAAAATCATAAGCATTGACAAGGCATTCGTAACTATGACAACATGATACTCCTGCTAGGAATTCACTTAACACGATTGTGACTAGCAACCTCCACTACTTGTGAATATAAGTTCATAACTATTAGGTGAAATTCCCTTATATTCTAGCATTAAATCCCAACATGTAAACTAAGTGTGCACCCTTAATCAACAAACAAGAATAAGTTATGAATCAAACAGTTAAGTAAATTGCATTCACGATTCATGAAATCACAACTGGAAGTAATCAATTCATATTGCAAATATGTTCATGGCTTTGAATTTCCTCCTAGCTAAAACAAGTTTAGCTCCTCATGTTTGCAATTAAACAAAGACAATTAAATTTAAACATCAAAACAACGGATAGAATACATCTAGAAACGCTCCAACAATCCAACGTCTTGAATGGCAAGCACGGCTCCAGGGGTCTCCTCTCCTATCTCCTTGCAAAGCTGCGACACAATGGGATGAATGTGTATGAGGGATGTATGGGACGAATTTGTGATGGAAGGTGGGTAATTTCTAAGTACTGCGGCACTTTATATTTATAGGGAGAATGTAAGGCACGGCTAGGGTGAGTAGGAAGAGAATTAGGACTCCAAATCATCAAGGAATAAGGATACTTCTAATCAGATTCCAAGGAGGAAAAGAATTAATGTGTTTAGATGGATTAGGACTCCTAAATTCAGATGGGAAGGATTTAGAATAGGATAAGGACTCCTTTTGCAGCTGGAGATAAGGTAGAATAAGATAAGATAAGGTTAATTTGAATAAGATAAGGTTGGATAAGGTTTTGGATAATGTTCCTTCTTTTTAGCTGAATCCTTATCTTCTTTGTCATGAATTCATTTTCTTCATCTTTTTAGCACATTCCTAGCCTCTTGAACTTCAAAAACATCCATCCACCTTGCTCTATGAATGTGCTATCCATTCTTGGCCCAAAACTACTCCAAAATGCTCAAAATTGCACTTTCTTGCCAACTTTGTCATTTGGACCTACAAGCACACGAACATAGCTTAAATCACTATAATAAACAGAAACTAACTATGAAAGTGCAAGAAAACAAGCTAACTAAGTCGCATAAATATGCTCCTATCAACACGTTAGCCAATCTGCTCTGATACCATGAAGAAAGTTGAGGTTCCACCATAAACCAATTGGCAATATGGGTGTAGGACAACCTCTTATAAAACCTTGCAAGATTTCTCCTTTCACGAGCATGTGTAGCCGTTAGGCTTCACACGTGGGCAAATCTGCTCTGATACCATGAAGAAAGTTGAGGTTCCACCATAATTCAATTGGCAATGTGGGGGTAGCACAACCTGTTATAAACCCTTGCAAGATTTCTCCTTTCACTAATGTGAGACTCTTTTACCTTCACTTTCTCATAGGAGAGAGATGCGCAAAGTAACATAGATCCAAAAGAAAGTTCAACATACGTCCTCTTGCTTATGCATTAGACTCGGCAAGGAACTTGAGCTTTATGGTTAAAAATGTCAACTAATGTCTTGGAATCACCTTCCACGATGAACTTCGTAAACCCAGCTTCACCTGTACTCTCCATCAAAATTAATCTTGATAAAATCATTAAGGGAAAATTCTCAATCGTAATTATTTATATTTTTCTTCATTGGTTCGAAGTTATTTTATTAGCTTTCTTGTAATTAGTTAGAAATTCTTTTATATGAATAATAGAATGTTGGGTTGTGGACTATTTTAGTGCACATATGCGGGCCCATGGTGGGTGACGCAAGCATAAATAATCATATTAACATGCATGATTAGTTGAACATAATAACAGTGGATTCTGTTTAATCATATTTAATTAATTCATATGATCATGATCCATCGACGTGCTTGTGTTCATGCAAAATGAATTAATAATACATGCATAAGCTTAGAATAGTTTAGAATCAATTTTTAGATTTCATATGCGAACGAATTCGTTGTTTTTGAGGTTCCCAAGTGTTAGCCCTCTACTAGTATCCACACAAATGAATCTTCGTTGTGAAGCAAGATGACAACGATCTACTAGGAAGTTCTCCTCCCGATGGTATGCGTCAAAAGGTGTGGGTGGTGTTTGTTTCTCAATTTCTCTAAATTGGAAAACCTAAATTCCTTCTCTCTAATTTTTGTTTATCAATTTGTGAATTCTTTATTAGGACTAAAGATGCCTTAAGCTTATATATAGAACAATTTGATAAGCCAATAGGATTATAAATTAATCATCCACCATTACATGTGTACCGCAAGCCCTAAAAGCTCTTTTCTTGGGCTTGCAACACCTCTCTAAGGCCATGTCCAACCTAGGGTTGGCCAGATGGCTCGTTTTAGCCTTCTAGCCCTCCAAGATAATAATATTTTAATGAACAATATAAGGTCATATTTACCTCCGTCTCCAACCGAGGGCCAAAGGGCCATATGGCTCGTTTTAGCTCTGTCACAAAAAACCGTCTCCAATCGAGGGCCAAAGGGCCATAAGGCCAAACATAATTTATTATTTAAAAACTACCACTTAAATTCAAATCCAACGGCTAAGTGATATCAGCATGACATCAACTAGCCGTTGGATTTTATTTATTTTTATTTTTTTTTGCTATAAATAAGGTGGATATTGGGCTATAATTCACACAATTTTGAATTCAATCTATTTCAATTCAAGTTTGCAATGAATTCCAACGTTGGATCCTCTTCGGATTCCAACTGGGGTCCACATCCAATTCCAAATTGGAAGAAAAATGGGCGCAAATGAGACAAAAAGATGAGGAGTTTGATGAAAAAGTTCAAGTAAGGTGTAACAAACAAAACAGAGCAGCAACCATGGCTACAACCATGGTGTGTCAGCCAACTGAGGAACAACCTCAATAGGGTGGCTCCATTGCTGGTCGCTCTTACAAACCATGAAACAAAGTAATGACGCATGCCAATCTGATGAACAACTACTTCAACCCTAACTCGGTGTACATAGAAGAGGATTTTAGACGTCGCTTTCGGATGAGGCGTCATGTCTTCGAGCGTTTACTTCATGATGTCCAACATCCATACTTTCGACAGAATCGGGATAGAGCAGGCCGTCCTAGTTTCTCACCTCATCAGAAGGTTATTGTTGTACTCCGAATGATAGCCTATGGCTCCCTAGTTGATTTGATGGATGAAACCCATGGTATGTCTGAGTCTACATGCCTTGATACTCTTGAACAATTCTGTGACACAATTGTTCAGGTTTACAAAGACGAGTACCTCCGTGAGCCAAATCAAGAATATCTGAATCAGCTCCTTCGCAAAGTTGAAGATCATGGGTTTCCAGGCATGATAGGGTCATTAGACTGCATGCATTGGGATTGGAAAAATTGTCCCACCGGACGGCAATGAGGCTTTTTAATGTTGTATAATAGTTTAGGAAGTTATAGAAAAAAATGGAATTTATAAAAAATATGAAACAAATTTTGTAAAATAGAAGTTATAGGAAAAAAAAATAGAATGAGAGAGAGAGAGAGAGAGAGAGAGAAGGCATTGCGTTGAAGTCAAGACTCAGAGTAGGGGTGGGCTTGGTTTTAATCGGTTCGATTTGATTTTTTGGGTTTGGTTTAATTTCTGTTCGGTTTGGATTCGGTTCTATTATTATTATTATTATTATTATTAACTAAAAGTTGTCTTTTAACAAACCTGAACTTATTTTTATTTTTACCATAGAGATTTTGTAAAACTTCAAAGCTACACTACATAAAATTTCAAATTTCAAGTCTAAAATAAACATTCCAAATTTTAAAAAAGTTCAAACTTCAAGTCTAAAATAAACTTCAACAATCCACATCCACAATTACCCATTAAAATCGTAAAATAAACATTCCAAAAAAAGTTCAAACTTCAACAATTCAAGGCTTCCACACTTCAGGTTCCAGTCTCAACACTTCAACACCTAACCATTTCAAGCTTGAATTTCGTTGCTATTTCTAAAAAAAAAAAAAACGAACATCATAATTAAACATTATTTTAAAAACATACTATAACAAATCAAATAATTCATACAATAAATAAAACTACATTCTCAACTTCTTCACAAAACTCAATCTCCTCAATGGTTGGCTCATGTTGTAATGCAACATGGTAAATCTAATCCATTTTTTGGTACATATCAAAGCCTCCACCAGTTTTAAACTCAAAGAACGATATGGATCAATTATCTATCCACTTGTGCCAAAGAAGGATTCTGAAGCTATATTTGATACGAGAATAGCTAGAATCTCTCTTGCAACACATGCCAAAATATGATATACCTCATTCACCCTCCATCAATATTGACTAGCATATGTGTGATACCCATACACTTACCAAAATTTTCAATATTATTGGTTTGGTATTTTTTGATTGATTTCGGTACGGATCGGATCATTTTGGTGAATCACGCGTAAACACATAAGTAGAGGAGATGAAAAGTCATAAGGTATAGCTAATGGAAAGAGATTCACAACTATTTCTGATGTGATATAAACTAGCACTCAAACTTAAACCCTCTTTTTGACAATTGTAGTATGGATAAGTAGGGATCATTCTAGGCCGGGGATTAGGAGGGAATGCTAATCTACTCAAATTAGACTCAATTACACTTAACTAGACTCTTATGACTTAAGACTAACTCAAACTACTCAAAACTACACAAATCAAACAAATTGACTCAAAACTAACACTAAGGATGACTTTGGACGAAAATTAAACTAAAAAGACTCAAAACAATGTGATTGGATGAAATCTAACTTATGTTGACTCAAAACACTAAAAAGAAACCAGTTTGGAAAGATTCTAACTAAAAGACACGAAATATAAAGGGGGAGTGGTTTTTGACAAATTTAAAGTAAAAGCAAACATATTTAAAGACTCTAAACAACTTTGGACGAAATTTGGTGTTTTAATGGGTGAATGGCTAGCTAGAGGGTTCATCTCCACACATGTCACATATGCATACAAATCGATTTCCAGTTATTATTCCTATCAACCATGAATGACAACACCTCAGATTAACCGTGGACAGTACTAATTAACCCTTAGATTTTCATAAGTTCATTGAATTGGACTCAATGTCGCAACCAAATTATTCTTATCAAGTTCCCTACACGAACAACATGATAGAGATACATATCAAAGATCATTAAGTACTGTGAAAATCATAAGCATTGACAAGGCATTCGTAACTATGAACAGCATGATACTCCTGCCAGGAATTTTACTTAACGCGATCATGACCAGTGACCTCCACTACTTATAAATATAAGTTCATAACTATTAGGTGAAACTCCCTTATATTTTAGCATCAAATCCATGCATGCAAACTAAGTAGGCCTCCTTAATCAACACACAAGAATAAGTTTTGAATCAAACAGTTAAGCAAATTGCATTCACAATTTATGAAACAATAACTGGATGTAATCAATTCATATGCAATCTATGTTCATGGCTTTGAATCCACCTCTAGCTAAAACAAATTTAGTTCCTCATGTTCGCACTTAAACAAAGATAACTTAAATTAAACATTGAAAATAAAAGATAGAATACACCTAGGAACATTCTAGCAATCCAAGCTTGAATGGCAGGGCATAGCTCCAAGGGTCTCCTTGAAGGAAAAATTTTGTCCTAGCTAAGAACATGTGAGAATATTTGAACACATATGCAAACTATTAACACATTAAAGTAGGCATGCATTCAAAAACAATTCTAAAACCCATGACTTTCAAAGCCTAGTGAATGGTGAACCATAAGACTCTTTAACAACATTAAAGAGAAGGCAAGATTTAGAGATTTATTACCCTTGAAGCTCATCCTTGTTTACACAAGGGATTCACCCAAGTGGAGGGCCTTCAAGTCACCTCCTAGTTCCTTGGATCTTCCTTATGATTTCCTTCCCTTTTGTGCTCCTTTGCTCCTTGAGGATGTAAGGAAAGGATCTCCAAAAACACCAAAGGTTTGGTGTCTCTAAGTCTCCACACCAAGGATGAAGTGTGAAGATGAAATGGATGACTTAGAGAAGAAAAGATTGCTAGCTATTTCTTCACTATGTGGCCGGCCTCCTTGTAGAAAAAGAGAGAATAATGTTTCACCTCTTTGCCTCAAAGAAAAAACCCTAATGAGAAAATAGCTATAAAGTTAACTTTATACTACATCACATTTGAGTGGCAAACTTGTAATTAATTCAAGTTTGCATCCACTCTCCCTTATGGCCGGCTTTGTCTTTGTTATTGGGCTAATTTCCCATTTTGTTTTAGTTGTCATACAACTTAAACATAATGGGCTTTGTGGACCAAAACACTTTTGGGTCCCGAAACCTAAAACTAACTTAAAAGCCCAATACGAACCTTTCGTAAAATTAATTAACTAATTAATTAATCTTGACCATTTTCAATTAAACCATTTAATTGCATATCCATTTCATTTATATTTCTTCACTTTCATCCTTACTCGGTGTACGATCCATTAGGTTCTAATTAGCAAGGCAGTGGGCGATTGTTACTCTTAACGATCGATTATGAATTGAAACTACATTTCAATTCTCCCTTTGATTATGATTAGTGTTTGCTAATCTTCAGGGCTTCCACAAACCATGAGTGACACCTAGCAGCATGTCATGGTTACCCAAGCTAAGTAGAAGTGGTTGAAGAACCTATCCAGTTACAACTACAACGCAATACGGTCATTCTCTAATACAATACTCTTAATCACATTGTTTGAGTGATAGTTCGTTTCATGTCTACTATCCAATGTGATACTTCTCTATATGATTCAATTGAATATGATTTGGAACAAACTTCCTAAGTCATATTCATATGCTTTGGCCAAAGACTCCCGAATCATACCTTAGAGTATTCTTCTTCCACCATGGAAGGTTAGAGATCCCTTGTTGTGCATTCATATGCCTACATGGCTAATAGCTTGACCCCAACAATGCCGTGGACACTCTCGATGGAATGCCTTTGACATGATCAAAGATCAAGGACCTAACCATTAGACATCTATGATGCCTCAGGTCAAAGGACTACTTTGCATATTGCAACTTACGAGTTCTTACATGACATGTATGTTCAAACTCTATTTTGATCATTGTTCAGTGTACTTGATTACTCTTTCAAGCACCTATGTGTTTGTCTTAGTGTCCAACACTAAATGACTTGAGACTAGTCATACTCATGCTTGAGTTGACATAACACATACTAACCTTAGCGGATTATCAATGCCCAATTGGCAATCCTATGGTTAGGAACGTTTTAGGAATGAACATAAGAGAAAGGTCTTGTTAATCTAACTTACTTAAATCACTTATCTCTTAGATCAAATACATTCCTTGGATTCCCTTATTGCTTAAACACATGATACAATAAATAGTGATTAACAATAAGTTTTGCCCTTCATTAAACATATAATAGTTTAATACAATAAGTATTCCAAAAGCTATTACATCAAATGAGTGGCTTTGTGGGCATACTTCCAACACTCCTCTACTTTCTCCTTGCAAGGCTGCGACACAATAGAGATTTCTATGTATGATGGATGTGTGGTGCGAATTGTGGTGAAAGATGGATGATCTATGATTGTTGTGGCACAATGTATTTATAGAGAGAAGGGAAGGCACGGCAAGGTTGTGTTGGAGAAAGATTACACACTCCAATCCCACAAGGAAAAGCCTAATTCTATGGCAGAAACCAGGGAGAATAAGGAGAGGGTAATTGCGGCAGATTCTTAGGGGAAAGGATAAGGTAAGGTGCGGCATAGATTTAGGCTTCTAGAATTCTAATATTAGGTGTTCTAATGTGAAAATAATTCCCCCATGCAGCTGGAAATAAGGTAGGATAGGATAGGATAAGATAAGGTTAGCTTGGATAATGTTGGATAAGATAAGGTTGGTTAAGATAATGTTCCTTGTTTTTAGCTAATTCCTTATCCTCCAAGTCTTGACTTCATTTGCTTCATCTTTCAGCATATTCCTAGCCTCTTGAACTTCAAAAACGTCCATCCACCTTACTCTATGCATGTGCTATCCATTCTTGCCCAAAACTGCTCCAAATTGCACTTTCTTGCCAACTTTGTCATTTGAACCTGAAAACACACGAAAATAACTTAAAACACTCTAATAAGTAGAAATTAGCTATTTAAATGCAAGAAAACAAGCCAACTAAGTCGCATAAATATGCTCCTATCAATTACCAATGCAAACAGTAACTAAGAACTCATTAACAGATCCTGAAAAATTACAAGTAACAAAGCATCAAAACAAAAGAGTAACACATGGCCAAGGGCTTCATCGTAGCCCTCTCTTGTTTTATGCTTGCTTGAATTTAGTTTTTGGAATGGAGGAACTTCTCTTCTTGATTTTATGCAATCTTCAACTGAAAGGACTAAGTATAGCTCTGCCCAGAATTATAGCCTATAAAAAATTATCTTTAAATGAACAGTATCAAGGCATAGTCATATATAATCTTTAGAGAGATTTTATTTAAACCCACATAACCTCTCTCTACACCCAACTTAAACTTTAAATGTGAATTGTCTTTTGTACTCTATTGCATAATTACCATAAAGTACAAGATGAAGTTAACAATAAAACTAAAATCTGTGAATAAACCCACACTGTGACGACCCATCCCTAATTTTACAATTTTATAAATTTCAAAAAAAGTGAATTTACAAAATGCCACTAGAGGCGAGATTGTTGACTTTCGTTGATCGTCATTTGTGACGTGTATGGGCTATCACTTTACCGTATTCTCGAAGTACTCAATAGTACGAACGAGTGCAAGCGAAATTGAAGCTAAGGTTACGATAGAGGTTTTACAGAACTACAAATCTGAAAAGTACTTTTGTAAAAATTACTAATTATTATTGTATTTATTTCTCATAATTATTATATTATTATTTTAACATTTATTCTGTTATTATATTATTATTTTAAAATTAGTTGAGAGAAGAGGAAGGGGAGAGAGACGGATGAGAGGAGGAAGAAAAGAGAGATGGGGGAAGGAATTGCCCAATCACGAAAGGAGAACAGGAAGGGAAAAGAGGAGGATGGACTAACTAAAAGAAGGAGGTGGGGAGATGACCAATAGGAGAAGAGAACAAGGAGGGAAAAGAGAGAAGGGGGAGTCTCCCACCACCACCATTCGAATCAATGACCTTCCCTCTTCAAATTCCACACAAACTTGAAAGCGATTAGTGGAGATTTCACGACGAACTCATGTCGTCTTCTCCGACGAGGGCACCCACGATGGTGATTCGCCGTTTCTGAAGTTACCACCATCGACCACGGGTTCAACTCCTTGTGAACCCAGGAACAAGTCCCAAGCCTTGGTTGGTGCGTCGGAGCATCAGAGATGACGAATCGAAAACCACCATTTTCTAGGGTTTCCAGCGGGTTCATGGCAATTTGAGGTTTTTTCTGGCCAAATTGGACTTGACCACAAGTATAAAACTTGCTCTACTCATTGAGATCTTCATTCCTGTAAAATTTGGGAATTTTTGGAGTTGTTCGATTTTCCAACAAGTCGAGGCGGCTGACCGCCACGTGGCCAGTGGGCCGACGCTGCCTTTTTAAGTTAAATTTGATGTTCTGATTTCAATTTGATCACCATTTGTTATAGTTCGATAGTTTGAACCTAAAATGGAATACTACGCCACTTGACCATTTTATAATTCGATGATTCGACTATTGGATCGTCACCAAACCTTAATATGTTATAGTGAGTAATATTTAAGGATATTACGAACTAACGGATCGGGAATCTGACGTACAGATCTTCTTGGATGGGTTTTCAAAGTTTGTAAACCTAAATGTCGACCGTCACTTAATTTTGACAATTGGCAGAGATCCGATCATTGAATTGTTCCGAAACTTTAGGATGTTGTTCTAGAAGCTTATTGAAACTCTTGGGAAGTTACAAATCGGAAATCTGAGGTGCGGATCTTCCGCATCGAGTTACGTAAGGTTGTGGACCCTACCATCAACCTTTGACCGACGGTTGACTTTTTGTCAATGGGTTACAAATCATTCTAGAACGTCCTTGGGGATGTGTTTTATGTAAATTACGTGTTCTATCGATAAGAATTCTGAGACGTGATTTGATAATTGTTCTAGGCGACGATCGTTCATGACACCTCGATATTCGTGCTAGGAAGTTGTAGCGCGGACTTCAGGTAAATGGGTCTTTTCCTTTTTATAGTATGTGTGTGTGTGTGTGTGTGTGTGTGTGTGTGTGTGTGTGTATGATTGATAGTTTCCATTTATGCATTTGAAAAAGAATTTCTTACATACGCCTAGATTAGACTAAAGTTTATAAGAATTAGTGAAATGACGAAATTTATGAAATATGCTAAATCCTACAAGATGCGTAGGTAAGTTTATTATGTTGATTAAAATTATTGAATCGTTATGGCATGCTTATATTTATGTCATATGCTTATCATTGTTGCACTCCGATGTTAGTACTCGCCCAAGACCAGGGCCAGTCTTTCATGTGTATGTTCACCTCTGCACCGCACGCTAGCCTTGGATCCAAGTAGGTGCCAATCCTGTGGTACAGGTTGCATTAGGCAACTCTAACTCGTGTGCTAGCATAGATTGATAAGCATCAGTTCAGTCGTACAGGTCTTATTAGGCGACTTCAACTTGTGTGCTAGCATAGATTGTTTGAGCACCTGATTTTACTTATATTACTGTTGAGATTTTTTGATTTTGGATATCCTGCCCTAAGTTACGAGATATTGTGCCGTAATGAATTCTTGAGATTTTGCAGGCTACGGTAAGTATTTTTATACATAGTAAGTATATTTCGGAAACTATACTTGTTTTACGGCGAGGGGTTATAATATTTTCTGAAAGGTTTTTATAAAATTTTATTTTCAGGCCCACTCACCCTTGTTTTTCGCCCCTCCAAGTTTTAGTAGTTGAGCTTTCATATCGGCGAGGATTCTTGGCAAATCTTGGTGTAGGCGATTTACCTTCAATGGTATAATTCTCACCCTATCTTATTGTACTGTACTTATGCTCTGACATCACATGTAAAATGAATTCATTCTTGCTCATAGTACACTCTTATACTTAGGCACTTTTAGGTTTAAATTTACTCACATTTTTCCACATCAATACACTTTATGGCTTCGTCACCTTCCAGGTGTCAGCCAACACAGCTCGATTCAAAGTCTTAGTGGATATTTTGGGTCGGGGTGTGTTAGACACTCTATAATTAAATTCTACCATCAATCCTTGTTTATCCTACATTCATTTCGTCAAAACCCCAAATAGCTCTTATAATAAAAACAAAACTTTTAGTAAAAGATCAAATCAGGAAATCTTTCTACATCACTAGTCTCTGCTAGGTTGGGTTTTCAAAAATCCATTTGGAAATTTGAAACTTTTAGAAAAAGATCAAATTAAAATTCATTGAAGCAATTGATACAAAAAAAAATTAAAAAAAAAGCAGAAATCTCTATTTTTAAAGACATAAAAATTTAAAGAAATTTTAAACCTATAGAACCGTAGATCTTCTAGCTCTCAAAATGACATTAAGTTGTACGAATTCAAAATTTTCAAGGACCTTTTGAAGTTTTGTTGTGGGTTTGATTTCTGAAATAATTTTGGGTTGCCTTACTTGTAGATGCAAATATTGGGCATGAGGTAGTGCTACATTGATTGGGCATGAGGTAGATGCAAATATTGGGCATGAGGTAGTGCAGAGATTTTGGCGACTGCATTCTAGATAAATGGGTGTATAGCTAAATTTACAAATTGAATTGGGTGTGTGAGGATACTTTAGGTAATAAATTTGGGTTTAAAGAGATATTGGTATCTTAATTAAAAGTAATATGGGTGTAAAAAGTAAGTTGGGTGTAGAAAGATGTTGTATGGATTCAAATAAAATTTCCCTAATCTTTAACCAAAGGGGCTAAATATAGCCCCTCAACAATTTCTTAGTTTTAAGTTTATACTATAAATTGATTAGTTAATTTAATTTTAAACTACCGTTTGACGTTTTTAAATTTGGAAAAGGATCCTTGCCAGATCCTTTTCCTAGGGATCCCGCAATCGTGACTGTTCATCGTTGATGCGAATTTTAACTTAACACACAAATTAAACCCTCTTGTTGTCAAATTGTAGTATAAATGCAAGTAGGGATCGTTCTAAACCGGGGATTATGATGGCTTGCTAAAACCTCTAAACTGACTTAAAACATATAAACAAAGTTAAAAACACTAAACTAGACTCAAAGAACTTAAAACAAACTCAAAGGACTCAAAACAAGCTAAAAACGCTTAAATCTGCCTAAAACACACAAACTGGGCAGATTTGGACTCTAACACACTTTTGGGACACCTAAAAACACAAATCAAAATAGATTTTGACTAATAAAACACTTTAAAGTAAAGGGGGTTTTGGTTTTGACGAATTTGAAAACAAAACAAGTAAATTAAAGAACTAATGAAATTTGCACGAATTTGAGTAAATTGAATGGATGGAAGGCTAGCTAGGAGGTTCTTCTCCACACATGACATACTTGCACATAAACCAATTTTCAGTTGTTCTTTCGATCAATCATGAAACCCAACACCCCAGGTTAATTAAGTCCGCTTAAATTAACCTTCAAGTTCTCCTTAAGTTATTGAATTGGATGGGAAAATGCATACAACAATTCAAGCATTCTTTAAAAGTTCTTTACATGAACAGCACAATAAAGATACAATCAAAGATCATTAAGCATTATGAAAACTATAAGTATTGACGAGGCATTCGTTACTATGATGAGCATGAAACTCCTGCCAAGAATTTATTTAACGCGATCGTTTATAAGCAACCTCTACTACTTGTGAATATAAGTTTGTAACTATTAGGTGAAACTCCCTTATACTCTAGCATCATATTCATGCATGCAAACTAAGTGTGCACTCTTAATAAACATACACGAATAAGTTATCAATCAAGCAGTTAAACAAATTGAATTCACAACTTATGAAATCACAACTGAAGGTAATTAAATCATATTGCAAGCATGAACATGGTTTCGAATTCCCCCCTAGCTAACGGGGGTTTAGTTCCTCATACTCACAAAGCAAAGATAAACAAATTTAGACATTGAAAACAAAAGAATGAAAACACCTAAAAACGCTCCAACAATCCAACTTGAATGGCAAGCACGTCCAAGGGTCATCCTTCTTCTCTTTGTTGCGGCACAAAGTGTGGTTTGATGGATAAGTGGTAAATTATGGTGGTGGATGGATATAGGTGAGTTATGGTGAAGGGTGGATGGGTGGATTGTCTTCTCCCCTTTGTTATGGTGAAGGGTGGATATATTTATAGGCTAGGGAGAGGACCACCATCTAATTAAGGTGGTAGTGATGAGTGTTGTGGTAATGAGTGGATGTAATGGGTGTGATGGGTGAGTGTTTGGTAATGAGTGGATGTAATGGGGGTAGTGGATGTAATGAGTGGATGTAATGGGTGTAGTGGATGGATGTTTGGTATGAGTGGATGTAATGGGTGTAGTGGATGGATGTTTGGAGTTGTAGGTCACCACACTTGCACACACACATGCTGATTTTTAGCCTTCAAATCTTCAAAAACGTCCATCCTCATGTCTCCATGCTTGCACTATCCAATCTTGGCCCAAAAATGCTCCAAATAGCACTTTGTTGCTAACTTTGTTATTTGAACCTACAAACACACGAAAATAGCTTAAAGTACTAAAATAACTAGAATTAAACTAAGTAAATGCCAAGAAACAAGCTAACTAAGTTGCATAAATATGCTCCTATCAAATTCCCCCACACTTAGCTTTTGCTAGTCCTCGAGCAAAACAAAAGAAACAAAACGAAACAAAACAAACAAAACAGACAAAACACAACCTAACCTTCCAACATTTGCCTCAGGGATTTTCAATGAAACACGACATGCCAAAGATCACCACTTACATAGATTTAAGCATTCCTTACCCTCGAGCATACTTAATCATAGTCACCATTCACTAGCTCACATTTAATCAATTAAAACAGCATTTTGAATATAGTAACATGCCTTATAGAATTTCCTCAATTCCTTACTAGATACACTCTTATTTTCACACAAGAATTTTTTACTACACTCCCTATACTAGGTATATGTGAGAAGATTGATGTAAACATGAAAAGTAGTACTCACATATGTTTTTCAACAAAGAAGCAATTTCTTGAATTATTAATTCATGTATATCTATGATCTCATGAATGGAATGCTACTACTTAGATGCGAGAACCAGTGACATCATATGCTCACATCAATTTCAAACTCCACAAATTGAAACACACAACACTCAAGATTGAAGTCAAGGGTTGTAAAAGGGCTTGGGGGTAATGGCTAACAAAGAAAGGATAGGAATAACAAACGTTCTTAAAGCGATAGTAAGCAAAGTAATGGAATCGACACTTGGAATTTACTTTAGAATGCAAAAATCAACTTTTAAACACAAAGGGAAGATTCATGCAACACTTAGGGTCGAATTCAATGCTTTGGACCCTTTCTTCAACAAACAACACTTTAGAGCTCTTTCTCGTAAATTTTTCAACTCTTTTCACAACTTTTCTTCTTTTCTTCTTTTCATTCTATTTTCCACCAATTTTTCTTTTTCTTTTCCTTTTCTACCGGTGCCTTATGAAGGACTTTGGCACACACACACACACAAGAATCACTTCCCCCACACTTGTTTTTCTGCAAGAGTTCAACAAAAGGAATTCCTTCTAAATCATACTTTACTATGCTTCAAGAACAGGGGTATGGATGGTCCTAATCTAGGCTAGGTGAGGATAGTGTGGGTAACAAAGAACATAGGCAACACAAGGCTCAACGGGGTTAAACTTAAACACATAATGAAATAGAGGCACGGCAATTTGGCTTTGGTGGTCACTACACAACTTCATCTTGAATATGTGTTATGCAAATCAATAGCATGCTTTGAATGAAATAGGCATGAGTTCTAGCATTTGGAACTAAATGATGAAACGCCTTCTAAGTGGCAACCAAGCAAAGAATAATGAGATCATGCAACGACTTTTAGAAAACAATGGTACACAGATTATTAACTCTCCAAATAAACGTTTAGGCTCAAGTCTCACAAGGTTGTAGCGTTCATTTGAGTTCCTTCCTTCAAGCATGTTACAAAAACTGATTTTTCCTTTATGATTGCATGTGAATTCATAATTTATAACCACAACCAAGCATACACCAAAGAGTAAATCAAAATTTCATCCATGTTTATAACTCTCTTTAATAGTCATGTAATTAAAAACCAAATCCTCATCATTGTGTTGGAAGGTACCCTAAGACACAAACAAACACACAAAAACAACTCTTTTTGGGTTTTTCAAAACAATTTTTCAAATTTTTATGAGATTTTTGGATTTTTATGTCAAAACACACTAAAACACTCCAAAACAGCTTAAAAACACTTAAAACATCAAGGAACAACACTTAGAAGTAATGGATGATAAACTCCCACGAATTTCATGCAAAACAACTTGGTTACCCCCCCCCACACTTAAATCAAACATTGTCCTCAATGTTTCAAGCATAAACTCACAAAAAAAAAACAAACAAACAACGAATAAACATGACAAGTATGGCAAAGTAAAAACCAGACAGAGTAGAGTTTAAGAACGCAAATCTGGTTTTGAAGATAGATGATCTTATTGTCTTTCCACAGCTTTGATCTCGAACTGGTTTGGAATTCTGAGCGAGGAATATGAGAGTTCCTTGGTTTCAAATCAGACTCCTTCTGCTGGGTTGATTTGATTGTGCAGTCTGCATTCTTCTCTGCTTGTTTCTTCTGCACGGCAGGCAAGCACGAGGTAGAGGTGTTGGTCTGTTTCTTTCTTCAATCTTTCCAAGTGCCCACCTCTTGCTTTCTTTCTCCTTGTCCCTAGCTGAGGATGAATTGGCAAATTGTCTCCACATGCTTCGAGGTATCATTTTCACTTCCCTTCTCTGTTCCTCAGGCAGATGTGGTAAACGAAAAGGAAGCATAAAATGATGAAGATGAGTACTCGAGAGCAAGGCTAGGTAAGCAATCAGGAAGGGGTTCCAGGCAGTCAGTTCCAGATCGGAAGATTGATACCAAGTGCTGGCTAATTGCTCTCTTTCTCCTTGTCCCAAAACAACGACAAGGAGAAGGACAGGGAGAAAGCATGATATGAGATACTCTTGCTTTCAACCTTCATGATATGAAATACTTTTTCTTTGGATGAGTTGTTTGCAGAGGTACCCCAAGGAATAAGGAACACTGAGTGACTCGAGAGGGTTTGTTGGAAAGGCATTCTCGGAGAAGAATAAGGGTTATGTATGTCTGCCTTGCAATGGAGGGTGAAGGGTGACATTTATAGGAATTAATAACCGGTACTATTCTTTCACCCTTGTCAGCAACTATTGGATGATTTAATAGTAAACTTCACGTGTTTTCTACTTCACAAGAGATCTTTGACAGATTGCCCGTAATTTCCGCAAGGCTGAGTGTGCATGTGACAGACGCTAACACGTCTAGAAAAGCAAGTGCCTCTTCGATATCTGGAATCGGCGCTTCGACAAACTGCCTGTGATTTCCGCAAAGCTGACTCTGCATGTGACAGATGCTAACACGTCTGGAAAAGCAGATGTTTCTCCGATTTCTAAGCTCGCCTCTTCAAGTTCTGAGCTCGCCTCTTCGATCTCTGAAATCCCGTCGAGTGCAGAGGTTGCATGTGACAAGTGCGGACAAATCTAGAAAAGAAGATTGGCCCGTGGTTTCTGAGCAAGCCCAGCTTTTGAGAAAGCTAGCGCCTCTTCGATTTTTGAATTGGCCTCTTCAATTTCTGAACTCGCCTCTTCGATCTCTGAAATCCCGTCGAGTGCTAATTTTTATAGAGTTACGCATGACGTTTAAAGCATACTTGAATTTCTGCTTGTAGAAACTCCCTTCTTGCACTTCTACGACCTTAACTTGTCCGACCTCTTCTTTCTTTAACACCTCTGAAAATGTATGGCCCCTCTGACCGTCGTTTTGACTTGAACCTTGGTGAAGAGGTAGTCCTGCCTTCTCCAGACAACATATGGCGCCCATCCTTCATATCCCCTACTGGTCCTCTTACCGTTGGGGATTCGGTGATGAAGAATGACATGACCACTGTGGTGGTGGCCCGGAACCTTGTCACTCCCAAAGATAACAGACTATTTTCCAAATGGTCTGATGAGTTGGCTGTTAAGGATTATCTGGCTCTCAGTGTGCAGTGTGCAGGTTCTGTGTCTAATATGGCCCAACGCCTATTTGCTCGAACCCGTCAAGTTGAATCATTGGCGGCTGAAGTGATGAGTCTTAAGCAGGAGATTAGAGGGCTCAAGCATGAGAATAAACAGTTGCACAGGCTCGCACATAACTATGCTACAAACATGAAGAGGAAGATTGACCAGTGCAGGAATCTGATGGTCAGATTTTACTTGATCATCAGAGGTTTGTGGGTTTGTTCCAACAGCATTTGCCTTCGTCTTCTGGGGCTGTACCGCGTACTGAAGCTCCAAATAATCAACCTTCGCTGCCTCTTCCTTCTGGGGCTCCGCCGACTGCTGAGGCTCCGTCGACTACTGAGACTTCTCCTAAGCAACCTTTGTGAAGGCTCCCTCTTGTAATTTTCTGCTTAATGTTCCTTTTTTTTCATGAAAATGAATGTAAGAATACCTTGCATATCTGTCAATGTTTCAAAAATAAACCTACACCCGAAAATAATTAAATAAACAACAAAAATAAAAAATGACAATCATGACAAAATAGAAATGCAGAAAAGGGAAGGTTTTTAGAAACGCAAAACTAATTGTGGAGCGATTCAAAAATCTTCCTTATTTGAATACATGGGTTCCCTCCCAAGAAGCGCTGGCTTTAACGTCCTTCAGCCGGACGAAACTTCCTTCTAAACTTGGATAGGGCCCATAGCATGGAATTGATCCTTGAATGGAAGGTGATACTTGACGTGATCTGGCAATGGTTTAAATTCTAGTGTAGGTGCCTGAATCATTAAAATCAGCAAGTTAGTATAAAATAAAATCGAAGTTGGAGAATATGGCTTACTTTCTTGCTCTAACACAAACTCAATTACGAACACCACATCTTTGAAGGTTGCAGGGATATAGGACTTGGCCAGATTTGGTGTTTTCAGAGTTATGACTTGTCCCGTGTCATAAAATCCAACTTCTTTGGGAATTTTCGTCTCAAGTGTATCTTCTTTGATGAATTCTAGACAGTCCCCATCCACTTCTTGCTCTTGATTCTTTGGAAAGGTTTCGAATATGCCTTTCTCACCTTCTTCTTCCTTAGATTGCATGATCCTACAAGGAATAAGGACATTTGGTAAAACGAGGTCAGGACAATTTGAATTTAGGCTTACCTTGGTTGTAGTGGATGGCATAAAGGGCATATGGGGCTGCGGCAAGGGTGGTTCTTCCCTTGTCGTGGCTTTGTTATTCTCATCTTCTTTGAGCAGTAGATGTTCATCCATGTTTTGGCTTGGTTTAGATGTCTAGGGTTCACCTCCAACCTCCATAGCACTTCCTAAAGTGATATCATCATGGATTTCAAAATCTTCCTTCAAATTTTCAACAGTTGAGTTGGAGAATTCACTTTGCTCTTGAATTTGTGCCGTGAACTCCATAATCTGCCCAAATTGCTTTTCCAATTCGCCCGCTTCTTGGCTTGATTTGCACCTCTTTGTTTCGGTTTTCTACATCATGGTTCAAAGAGGTGAGTAACTTATTAAACATATCATTATCCAAAGATGTACCTGAATTGAATTGGGCAGATTGTTGTGGTGGCTGTCATGGTTCATATGGCCAGTGATAAAACTCATCTTCTTGCTGCCAATATCCATCTTGTTGGAATTGTTGCGGTTCTCCACACATGTAATCTGAATAATCTCTCCAATCCGAATTGTAAGCGTTGGAAAACATGTTGTCCCATGATTGGCTATGGCTTTGATAACCCCAAGCATCTTCATTCGCAGTGAATTGAGAACAATGATAAGTTGGATATCCTTGCCCATAAGACACACCACATGTAGGGACACTTTGCATTGTGGTACTTCGGCATATTGTGACAATTGAGAAGTAAGTTTCGCCAATTGAGCTTGAATGGTAGCAAAATCCATGTCTTACTTCTCTAGTCCCTAAAATAAAGGAAACAAAACTAAATCAAATATCACAAGTAAAAATAAAAGATAGAAACAAAGTCAATAACTAAAACAAAAAAACATGAAAAAGAAACAACGGGGGATTAGCAAAGCTAATCCCCAGCAACGGCGCCAAAAATTTGATGCTAATTTTAACTTAACACACAAATTAAACCCTCTTGTTGTCAAATTGTAGTATAAATGCAAGTAGAGATCGTTCTAAACCGGGAATTAGGAGAGCTTGCTAAAACCTCTAAACTGACTTAAAAACATAAAACAAAGTTAAAAACAATAAACTAGACTCAAAGAACTTAAAACAAACTCAAATGACTCAAAACAAGCTAAAAACGCTCAAATCTGCCTAAAAACACAAACTGGGCAGATTTGGACTCTAACACACTTTTGGGACACCTAAAAACACAAATCAAAACAGATTTTGACTAATAAAACACTTTAAAGTAAAGGGGGTTTTGGTTTTGACGAATTTGAAAACAAAACAAGTAAATTAAAGAACTAATGAAATCTGCACGAATTTGAGTAAATTGAATGGATGGAAGGCTAGCTAGGAGGTTCTTCTCCACACATGACATACTTGCACATAAACCAATTTTCAGTTGTTCTTTCGATCAATCATGAAACTCAATACCCCAGGTTAATTAAGTACACTTAAATTAACCTTCAAGTTCTCTTTAAGTTATTGAATTGGATGGGAAAGTGCATACAACAATTCAAGCATTCTTCTAAAGTTCTTTACGTGAACAGCACAATAAAGATACAATCAAAGATCATTAAGCATTATGAAAACTATAAGTATTGACGAGGCATTCGTTACTATGATAAGCATGAAACTCCTGCCAAGAATTTATTTAACGCAATTGTTTATAAGCGACCTCCACTACTTGTGAATATAAGTTTGTAACTATTAAGTGAAACTCCCTTATACTCTAGCATCATATTCATGCATGCAAACTAAGTGTGCACTCTTAATAAACATACACGAATAAGTTATCAATCAAGCAGTTAAACAAATTGAATTCACAACTTATGAAATCACAACTGAAGGTAATCAAATCATATTGCAAGCATAAACATGGTTTCGAATTCCCCCTAGCTAACGGGGGTTTAGTTCCTCATACTCACAAAGCAAAGATAAACAAATTTAGACATTGAAAACAAAAGAATGAAAACACCTAAAAACGCTCCAACAATCCAACTTGAATGGCAAGCACGTCCAATGGTCCTCCTTCTTCTCTTTGTTGCAGCACAAAGTGTGGTTTGATGGATGAGTGGTAAATTATAGTGGTGGATGGATATAGGTGAGTTATGGTGAAGGGTGGATGGGTGGATTGTCTTCTCCCCTTTGTTATGGTGAAGGGTGGATGTATTTATAGGCTGGGGAGAGGACCACCATCTAATTAAGGTGGTAGTGATGAGTGTTGTGGTAATGAGTGGATATAATGGGTGTGATGGGTGAGTGTTTGGTAATGAGTGGATGTAATGGGTGTAGTGGATGGATGTTTGGTAATTAGTGGATGTAATGGGTGTAGTGGATGAGTGTTTGGTAATGAGTGGATGTAATAGGTGTAGTGGATGGATGTTTGGAGTTGTAGGTCAACACACTTGCACACACATGCTGATTTTTAGCCTTCAAATCTTCAAAAACGTCAATCCTCATGTCTCCATGCTTGCACTATCCAATCTTGGCCCCAAAAATGCTCCAAATAGCACTTTGTTGCTAACTTTGTTATTTGAACCTACAAACACACAAAAATAGCTTAAAGTACTAAAATAACTAGAATTAAACTAAGTAAATGCCAAGAAACAAGCTAACTAAGTTGCATAAATATGCTCCTATCAATCGTACATTGTGCGATCAGTTTTCGTTAGGTATTATTTATATTTAATTTTAAATTTTAAATTTTGAAATGATTTCTGACCGCACGATGTACGATAGACGGTCACAATCATGGGATCCCTAGGAAAAAGATCCGGCGAGGATCCTTTTCCTTTAAATTTAACTGTTGAATTTGAATCAATTATGCAATTGAGGAGTTGGATCCCAAAAAAAAAAAAAACTAAGAGGGAGCTACATTTGTCTAGCATATGATTGTGATGTGATAAACTCAAGGTTCTGAAAAATGCAAGACGCTAGTTGGACAGCAGGCTGGCTCCTAGAGCTTAGGCGACTTATGTGGATTTAGGTAAATTTCTTGTATATCTTGTAAATAAGTGCGTATTGACACTTACAAAAAATTATACTTGTATGAAATCCATGGATAAGATAATAAAATAATGATAAAATGCAAAAAGAGTATCCAACAAGTCAAAAATTTAAAAACACATTAAACATATATGCCATATAACCATAGTGAGGAGTATTGTAGGATGACACATGTACAATAAGTTCACAATTTAAAATCACAGAAAATGCAAAATAGGAGGAAAATAAGGAAATATAGTAAGTACAATAAGTTCACAATTTAAAATCACATAAAATGCAAAATAGGAGGAAAATAAGGAAATATAGTAATGTAGATAGGATTATTTTTTTTTTAATTTAAAAAAATAAAAAATAAAAAACCGCCTAGCTGCCTAGCCCGCCTAGGCGCCACCTAGAGGCCAGCCGATTTTTCTAACCGATTTGCAAGAAAACGCCTCAAGTCACTAGCGCTTTGTGCCTAGGCGCTCGCCTAGGCCATTTTTTAGAATCCTAGATAAACTCCGACCAATTGTGGATGCAATTTACAAGTCTATCCAGCGCCACACACTATCTATCTCTATCTAAGGGTGGGCACGGTGCGGTTCCACCCTTAAATCGGAACAGGAATCGGAACCTTAAAATATCAACGGTTCGGTTTGGTACGGTTCCGTTTAATTTATTATTAGAACGGTACGGTTCAGTCTACACCGGTTCCGATTCGGTTCTTGCAGGTTTACGATTCCGAATACTAAATTATTTGAAATCCATATAAGCAAAGCTGTATAAAACCCGAATACAAAACTTAGAGCGGATTCTAACAATAAAACAAAAGTAACATTCACATAGCAAATGAAGAAAGATCAGTTGAGAAGTCACGCAACTCGGTACAGGGGAGCCTCCAAATGAACTGACCGCATCAAGTAACCCACACACAAAATATCTCAAATACCCAGGTCGAAAAATTGTATAACAAGATACAAATCACTAAACAAAATAGCAACAAATCCAACACCAGTGACCATTCAGGTGTTTTTGAATTACAAATTACAAGTATTAGATCATCAAAGACACAAATTAGTACAATTAATTACTAAATTATTTATATGCAAGTTTAAAGAGAGAGATACTCCAAAATAATATGAGGTAGCCCTAATTGGGATGAGATACACTGCTTTGCAACTTGGTGACACTAATTTTGTAACATGTTATGCGATGACATGTGTGTATATGTATAATTTATTTATTTATTATTAATAAAATGATTCAGTTCGGTTTCAGCCTGTTCTTGTTCATTTGAAACCGAAACCAGAGTTGGTTTGAACGGTTCGTTTCGATTTTTGACTCAAAAGTGATTTTTCCGATCAACACGGTTCTTTTCGGTTCTTTTTTCATACGGTTCAATATGGTTTTACGGTTTGGCGGTTTTTATGCCCACCCCAATCTCTGTCTCTCTCTTGTTCTAGTCTCGCCTCTAAACCCCTCCTAAACCCCATGTTTCATCCTTAATCCCATTCTATTTAAAATTAATTCTCTCTCTCTCCTCTCTCTCTGTACTCTCACTGACTGACACTGCAAGGCGTCATCCCATAGAGGAATATATGACGTAGAAAATTATACTCTCTCCAGGCTGCAGCTTTCTGTTCCTCTAATTTAGGGCTCGGGGGTGGGGCGGCGCGTCGTGTGAGCTCGGCACCACCAGATCTTTTCTCCCCCAATCTCAATGGCCAGCACTGCTACTCACATTGGCAACGGCGAACACCACCGGCCGACTAAGCCGCCGGTACTCACCTCCTCCGCTTCCTTCAGGGCTCGCAAGAAGACCAATTCCTCCGCCGGAATCTCCCGTTCCGGCTCCGATGTCGATGACATCATCACCCTCATGCACGGCTCCGATCCAGTCCGAGTTGAGCTCAACCGCCTCGAAAATGACCTCCGCGGTATCCATCTCCTCTATTTTCCGGAAAAAAAAAAAAAAAAAAAAAAAAAAAAACTCTTTCTCCGGCAAAATTTGGACTCCCATTGTTCTTTCTACTTAATAATACATGATAATCTTTATCTCATCGAATTGAAAATTCGTCTCAGTTTTCGAAAAAAATTTGAGAGAATTCTTCTTAATGTCGCTCTGTGTTTTTTCCGGGTTAAATTTCAAAGCCGCATTTGCTAGCTAAGGAGAAAGGATCATTCAAATTTTAGAGCTATAATAATTATTTTCCCAAAAATACATTTCTTATTTTTGATTAATTTTCATTCATGTAGTATATAATAATTGAGTGAATTCTGTATCAAAACCAAAAAGTGATGAAATGAAAAATGGAAATGGAATTGCGCAGATAAAGAGAGGGAGTTGGGAGATGCTGTGGCGGAAATCAAGTCTTTGAGAAATTCAGAGCGTCTTAAAGAAAAGGCGGTTGAAGAGGTACTCTGTTTGTTTTGTGTTTCCACTTATCAGTAATTTCACCACATTTTTCTTCTTTCGGCATTAGCGATCGGATTCTTTATTTTTAGACCAATATGCATAACCAAAGAATGGAATCTTAACACATACTAGAATGTATGAATGAGACAAAATAAAGGGTAAAGTGAATAGTGCCAGGATTGATTTTTTAGTATAAAAATATGGTTTTTCGTTAAAGTGAACAGTACCGGATGCTTTTCGTTAAAGTTCCCTTCTCTATATGATGAAACAGTAATTTTGGACTTACTCAATCTATGCGGAAACAATTACTTAGGTATGGGAGACCATCAGACCATCATCTCTTTTTTTTAGATGCAGACTAGAACAAACAGTGAGCTAGATGTCCGCCAGAATCGAGTTACAAGAATGAAACTAATAAAAATCTAACATACCCATAAAGCAAAACTTAATCAGCAACTTTATCTTAAGGCGGCTTTTCAATCTGTGAAAGTTATCAAGATTCTTAAAAACCATTTTCAATTTTATTTGTCAATACTTGATGCTATGTCTTTTATCTGTCGTGTGGCTGCCGAACTCCCCCTCCCCCTAGTGTAAAAATATCGATGTACTAAAAAAAAAAGTCTTTTATCTGTCAACAATATATGGAGTCCTGAATTTTTTTGTTGGTTAATAATTTCAGTTGACAGATGAACTTGACAAAGTGGATGAAAAGCTTAAAGCAGCTGAAGCTCATTTGGAAAGCAAGGTAATAATTGTAGTTTCCTTTGCTGCCTGATTGTAATCTCTTCTGTAACCGTCCAACATTGAAATCTTTTCTGCTTGCGATATACTCAGTACACTATGATTTGCAGAATCTTGAGATTAAGAAAATAAATGATGAGAAAAAAGCAGCTTTGGCTGCGCAATTTGCAGCGGAAGCCACACTCCGAAGAGTTCACACTGCACAGAAAGATGATGAAATGCCGCCCATTGAAGCCATCATTGCTCCGCTGGAGGCAGAGCTTAAGCTTGCTAGGCAGGAGGTATACTTTCGTTCTGCAATACTATGACCCCTTGAATTTTTCTTTTTAAGATAGATAGCGTTGTAAAAACTTTATATAGTGTTTTTGTGTCAGTTTTGAGTGTCAATTTTGGCTACCATATTTGATTTGTACATGTGAGGTATAGACTGTTCAATATGTGTTTGGTTTCTATATTGTTAATGGATCTGTTGACCCATTTATTTACATGAAATAATAATTATAACAACAACAACAACAACAAAGCCTTTTCCCACTAAGTGGGGTCGGCTAACATGAAATAATAATTATAACGAGTTAAATTTTCTTTTTACTTCTTGATGTATTGTTTTTTTTAGGTAGCCAAGTTGCAGGACGACAACAGAGTTCTTGATCGGCTTACTAAATCCAAGGAGGCTGCTCTGCTTGAAGCCGAGAGCACTGTTCAGATTGCTTTGGCAAAAGCATCTTTGGTTGATGATCTGCAAAACAAAAACCAAGAGCTAATGAAACAGATTGAAATATGCCAGGTTTGTATGTTGTTCAGAGTTTTCCTACTGCATGCAATTTGTGTGATAGAGGGAATGTACCAGGGGTGTGTACTAGCATTTGACACCATTTGACATAATATGGAATTGTCCATTATCAGGAGGAGAACAAAATACTTGACAAAATGCAGAGGCAAAAGGTAGCTGAGGTTGAGAAGCTAATGCAAACTGTTCGAGAACTTGAGGAGGCTGTTTTAGCTGGTGGAGCTGCAGCCAATGCTGTGCGTGATTACCAGCGGAAAGTGCAGGAGATGAATGTAATAACTGTTTCATGGAACTCCAGTACTTGCATACCACCTCGTAGTTGTTATGAGTCTTTGTCACAAATGCAAACTTCCTCTAACCTTCAAACTTGCATAGGAGGAGAAAAAACTATTGGAGCGGGAGGTGGCTCGTGCAAAGGTCTCTGCAAATCGGGTTGCCACTGTTGTTGCAAATGAGTGGAAAGACTCCAGTGATAAAGTGATGCCCGTAAAGCAATGGCTTGAAGAAAGGAAAATTTTTCAGGCATGTTATGACTTCAATATGTACCTCATCATCTTTGCATACAAGTCCTTTAATGTATATTGTTAACCCAAGAGGATTAACATATAGAATTATCATCTCATACCATAGATGAACTGCAATGATTATTGTTGACCTTTTGCCAAATGCATGGTGATAGAGAAGCATAAATTACCAGGAAAGGAGAAAAAAGCCAAGACTCTTTGGGGATGTATAGTTTGGGCTTCGGTTTCTTCAGATTTTAAATTTTCAGTCCTTTGGTTGGATTGGAAAGCTGTTTTGCGTTAGTTTTATGGCTCTAATAGCTGTTTTTTTAGGGGGACTTTCCTGTTGTCTTGGTGGTTTGTTTTTGTTTTCAATGTGGACTTCTTGTCCACTTGCGTATAAATCTGGATTCTGGATAATATATGTTCGTGTGTGCATGCTGGTATACAAAGATGGTTTATTTTCCTTCAAAGATGGTGGAAAAAGTGAAAACAATTAATGAAATGAACAGTTAGTTTCAGTTGAGGTCTAAAATATTTGACCCATTTTTTTTGTAGGGAGAAATGCAGCAACTTAGAGACAAGCTGGCTGTAGCTCAGCGTACTGCAAAGGCAGAAGCACAATTGAAGGTATGCTAACTGTTTGAGTTTGGTCTGTGCTTACAATTTCTTTTACTCTCATTTGTTATGTGCTTATTCCTCTTCATAATAGTTTATTTTTTATTGATTTCTTAGGAAAAATACCAATTAAGATTTAAGGTTTTGGAGGATAAGTTTAAAGCATCTAAGGGTAAAGCACGCGCTGCTTCAGATGGAAGAATCATAAGCAATGGGCCTTCAAGGCGCCAGTCAATTGGTGGATCTGATATTGTTTCTCAATTGTCCTCTAATGGCTATCTATACAGGACAAAATCAAACTTACAATCTGGTTTCAACCGTTCCAACAGTGCCACTGCAATATTGAAACAAGCCAAGGTTTCAACTAGATCATTTGAAGATGCAACTGGGAAAGATATCATGCCTAACAGTGCCAATGATCAGACTCAGATGAATGAGGTAATTGGTAGACACGAGGAGAGCTCAAATGGAACTTTGGGTGAACAGTCCAGGAGAGAACATGAAGATTATGTTTCTGGAGTACTGTATGATATGTTACAGAAAGAGGTCGTATCTTTGAGGAAAGCTTGCCACGAGAAAGATCAAACCCTCAAAGACAAGGATGATGCGATTGAGGTTAGATAGTAGGTATATCTAGTTAATTTTGCAGCCACTTCCCGGTTTTGTTTTTTTTTAATTTGTTTTTGGTGTGAGATCAAGTAGATGTTGGCAAAGAAGGTGGATACACTTAACAAAGCAATGGAGGTTGAGGGCAAAAAGATGCGGAGAGAAGTAGCTGCAATGGAGAAAGAAGTCTCTGCAATGCGTGTCACTAAGGAGCATGATCAGCGGACACGGCGCTTAAGTGCTCCTTGGGGGGGGGCAATAAATAGTTCTCACACACTTTCTTCAAGGTAATTAGTCGTGTACAATCTGTAATGGCCTAAGAATGATGCAATAGTTGTGCATCGAGTCTGTTATTCCTGTTCGTGATAAGTTCTTTCACGGCATAAAATGAAACAAAAATGCGTGGTGCCCCAAGCTGATCGAAAACTTTGAGCTACCAGCCTACCTCCAGTAGAAAAATATTAATCCGCCTGACCAAAAGTTTTGCTTCTTTCAGAAATGCACACATGTCATAGGTACACAGCACAGCGGTGACAGAATCACCAGATCATGGATGTTACTGTGATTCTTCAGCTCTGCAGTCACTAGGATTGTTGGTTTTGTCGTGATTTTCCTCTCCCGTCTCCATCTATTTAAGTTGTCTTGGCCACCGCGTAGGCAATTTGTAAAGAACTGACTTCAGGTTTTTCAGGTCAACCCGCTGTGTATATTTCTTTTGTACTAATATGTCCTGGAAATACCGCCAACGGTGGGGAAAAGTTAAGAGATGAGGCTTTGTTAGAATCTTCATTCAAGGAAACTGAAGTCGATATAAAACTCTGTATACCCTAATGCCGTGTTTGGCACACGTGATTGGAAGGGGTTGGAGAGGAGTTTCAAAGAGGATTGGAATAGATTGGAGAGGATTGGAGAACTCTAATCCTATCCTTCTTCAATCCTGAGTTTTGTGTTCTAAACAAGGTGACAATTTTTTGAAAAATGCTATTTTTAGGTATTATTTTCACTACAAATTAATTCAAATGTACTGGAAAGCAAGCAAAAGTTTTGAATTTTCAACTTGAGTTCGAACTTTCATGGATGCATTTCTTGGGAACATTGGCTCTACTTTGACACACCATTTGATTTGGGAGCTAAGCGTTTGTTTTCGCCTCGTGGTACTCTTGATGTTGGGGAAATGTCTCATTTATGAGTTGGGTAACGAAGATGGAGTCTGGATCAATAGATGATGATTTAGCTTCTATCAATTCACCCCAAATTTTGACTAATTCAAAACTCCCCTAGTGTGTTGCAGCAAAATACTTCCAAAAAAAAAAAAAGAACTTTAGTCCCAGGTACTTTTCATGCAGTCCTAGTATCATTCATCTCAAACACTTACTTTTAACATGATAAGGGTCGTTGCACTGGGTTCTCGAAGAATCCATTAAGTTTTTGAGTATTTGAAAAAGAATTATGATCACTTGCTGGTGGTTAGGGTCTTCTTCTTTAATTCACTGTGTCATCATTTGGAATTCTCCTCATTCTCCTTAATGTATTATGACGCCTTTTAAACAGATAATTAGAACATCTTTCAGTGGAGTCTCTAAATAGGGACAGCCACTGTATAACTTGAGTATAAAATAAATATAGGGAACAAAATAAATTTCCAATAGATCGAAAAATGAGTTCCTAAAGTAATAGAATCCTACCGAATACTTGATATATGTACCCGTATATAGGAACTGTATGGGACTGAAATGGTGGAGCCCAATGACAATTTGGGTGGAAAAATTGGGCCACCAATTTGAGTGTTGCTGTGCAGCATGAACTCCAAATGCTGATGAACCGCGGGTGCAAAAGGACTCACGGACATGAACTCCAAATGCTGATGACGTAATTCTTCTTAAATTTAGGGATTCTACTAAAAGAATTATCCCATTTGATGCAATATTCGAGACAAAAAAAAATTTTATATCTTTAAATGAGTACTCAAATGTGGCAATGGGAGTCTAGTGAGGATGCTCTTAGGCCCCGTTTGGGATTGCTTTTTTTACCAAAAAACAGCTTCACTTTAAAGTGAAGCATCCAAAACCTGTTTGGTAAGTATTTTGAGGTCTGCTTATTTTTAAAGTTTGGGCCTAAAAAGACCAGCTTTTAAAAGCACCAATTAGGTTGCTTTTTAAAGTCCATTATTTTTTAAGCAAATAATCAAAATAACACGGAGGTTTAAAGAAAATTTTCTAGGCCTAGAATACCCCCTTTAATTTTTCTAAATGACCTAATCTATCCTTGAATTTTAAGCACTAAAATTATACCCTGATCTGATTGATACCCTATTTATATATTTATGCACGTCTCTGCACAGCCTCACCTTTATACTTCCATCTTTCTCATAACTTCTCCTTGTTGCTCCACGAACTATTGATTGCTCAAAGGAACAAAATTAAGCTTTCAATTATATTGTTTTCATACTAAAGTATTTATTCTTCTTTATCTTTGGTGTATGATTTTTTTTTCTTTTTTGTGGTGATGTGTACTATAACTAACTGATGTATTTGACAATCTTGATCGATTGATTTTGACGGAATTCTTCATCTTAATTTGTTAGTTTTGGATTACATTGCTCTTGTTTAAACTTTCAAGTAATCTTTTTCCATATGATTACTTCTATTTAAGGGCTCATGGCTTGGGAATTGTTATGCTATTATCACCTAAATGCTCATGTAAAAATACAACAACTTCAAACATGGCTAAAGTGATGAAGATAGTTTCATCTTTACCTGGTGCAGGGCCTGGGAGCCCTTTGTGGTTATTTGCAACTCAACTATTTCTAAAACAAGAGAAGAGAGAAATGTTCTTAACTATAGAAGATCCGGACATCAAGTTTCAATGGCTTAACTATAAGCAAGCTGAAAATTAAGTGCCATGTCATGCATTTAGTTTGCAAAGTTTTATATTTCATGGTAGACAGTATAGTCTAAGATATCTTCGAACTTGAGTTTATTATTTTGATTTGTCATTAGGGATGGTTACTTGGATTTCTTTGTGTTTTACTTGGGATTATAATTGGATGGTTCTGGATTCTTTATTTAAGATTTTTTTTTTTTTCATGCATGTACTCCTATTTGTATGAATAATGATGAGATTTTTTTCTTTTTTTTCAAAATTGCAGATCTCTTTCAAGATATGGACATCTTGCAAGATGAGGAAGAGTTCAACCAAACTGTATGCCTTTGTGTTCGTACTATAGAACATTATTATCAAACATATATCCACAAAACACCTTGTATGGATTCATCTCAAACAGGATATAAGTGGTTAATGGAAATATTACGGGGAAATGAGAGGCGTTGTCATAGGATGTTTAGAATGGATAAAGAGGTATTTATGAGATTGTGTAGTGACCTGCAAAACAAGTATGGATTGAGGGGTTCAAGGAGAATGTGTCCTGGTTAAATGTTAGGAATGTTTTTGTTTATTCTAGGACAAGGTGAAGGGAATAGGTCAGCACAAGAACGATTTCAACACTCCGGTGAGACTGTGAGCAGATACTTTAGTCAGTTACTTGATATTGTATGCCTTATGGCTGTTGATGTTATCAAACCACTGGATCCTGAGTTTAATGGTGTCTCTGCAGAGATATTAAGTGACTCTAGATATATGCCCCACTTTAAGGTAAAAAAACCTAGATATGATACTTCTTGCTTTGTCTTATGAATTAAGTTATATTTATTGAAAATTGTGTTATAATATTATTTGCAGAACTGTATTGGTGCTATTGATGGTTTACATGTTCAAGCCACAATACCTCCTGGAGATCAAGTACCATATATTGGCAGGAAAGGGACACCAACTCAAAATGTAATGGCCGCATGTAATTTTGACATGCAATTCATCTTTGCATGTGCAGCTTGGGAAAGAACTGCACATGATGCAAGGATATTTTTATCTGTTTTACGAAACGGTGCTTTAAATTTTCCTAAGCCTCCTAATGGTAATGTCTCAAACTTGTGCATATGTGTGAAATTTTGTATTTGATTAGGCACTTTTTATAGTTTCTTTTTATATCATAGTAGCATGTTTTGAACATTACAGGAAAATATTATCTTGTGGACGTTGGGTACCCACAGATGAGCGGCTATTTAGGACCCTATAAAGGTGAAAGGTATCATATTCCTGATTTTTGTAGGGGCAAAGAACCAACAGGATCTAGAGATGTATTTAACCACAGACACTCTTCCCTTAGGAGTGTCATTGAACCCACTTTTGGTGTATGGAAAAAGAGGTGGAACATTTTAAGAGACATGCCTAGTTACTCATTTAAGAAGCAAATAAAGATAATAATCGCAACTATAACGCTTCACAATTATATAAGAAGGCATGCCTAACATGATAATTATTTTGACAACTTGAAGGATGACTTGGATGATGACACAGACTCAGATGAAGAACAAGAAGAATATCATATTACCGAAGAACCCGGAGCACAAGAAATAGAGACATTGAGGAACAACATTGCTGCAAGTTTGATGTGTTCGTAATTTTTTTTATGTATGCTTATTATTGTTTGAAGACACTGAAGAAAATTTTATTCATTTAATATTTGTTGTTTTTTTTTTAACTTTTGGCAATGCAACTGCAAATGTCAAAATAATATCAAGGAAAAAAGATTAGATATACTTGTGAGTCATCTTTTTAACCAAAAAGTTAATAGAAAACTATTTTTCTCATTATGTCTATTTTTGTCATTATACATAATTTCCAAAATTTTACATTAGTATTTACCAAACGCTTTTATACTACTTTTCATACTCACAGCAGTTTTAAAAATACAGTTTACCAAACGTTCAGCTGCTTTATTTTACAGCTGATTATTCTTAAAGCACAGCATAAGCAGTTTTAAAAATAAGCACAACAATCCCAAACTGGCCCTTAGTCTAATTACTTTTCTATGCTTTTATTTTAATTAATTTTCTCGTTATCTTATCATTTTAAAATTTGTTTTCTTTTCTTTATTACCAACGATAATGTACATTAGTTCGATGCTAATAGACAGGGGAAATTTTAAACCTTAGACGCATTGAGTTGAATAAAATGACCCTAACCATAAGGACAATCCACTACTAGCCAATCTAAAATTTGTTTACTTGCCCTAATCACCACTGGGGAAGAAGTCGTGTTATCTTTGTTGTTTTTGAAATTTGTTTTCTTTGAAATGGAGGTAAGATGTATATTTACAGAGAACAAAACATAAAATAGTTGCATTGAGAATTCATTATTATTTTAAAGATTTCTTTTATATACAAACGACATTGGGAAGAAAAAATTAGACCCAACAATCGCACAAAATGACATAAAAAATCAAGTACTCAAGTTGAGCCTAAATGATAGGGGTGGTTGCATTGGGTTCTCGAAGAATCCACAGCATCCTAAGTTCGAATCTTGTTCCATCCCCTTAATATATAAATATATAATTAGTTTAATTAATTTTCTAGTTGTGTTATCTTGTCCTTTTATATTAGTTTTATTTTATTTAGACTATCCCAAACCCTTGAAGTTAAAACCTCAAATTTTTAACCCAAAAAATTTAGGTTTTAACGTCGAAATAGTTTTTCTGTTCCAACCCTTCTAAGTTAAATTTTTGGCCGAGATTATTAAACAATGAATTTAGGATAGAATCTCTTTACTTAAAATAACTCTTTAAAAAAATTATGTAGACTATCCTAATTTAATTTTATGAACATTTTAACCTAAAAATATTTAGATTCCGATAAATATTGAAAAATTACTAAATCGACAAATGAAACTTATGGAACACTATGAAAGAATAAGAAACACATGATAGATTTTTTTTAATTATTTGTCATTGGATTTAAATTTGAACCATTAGATCTTTTTTTTTACAGTTGGAATTGATCATAATAGATCTTAGCCATTATATTCAATAAATTTATAAATATAAAACTAAAAGAAAGTACACGTATATGGTGGGCCAGCCCACCAACCCAGGGAGAAATTATGGGCTAAATTTTCCCCGAAAATGAGTTTTGGGTTAAAACTCATATTAGCCCAAGTGTTGTAGCAAGTTTGGATAAGTTTAGAACCTAAAATTTGAGTTTTACTTCAAGGGTTGGAGTAGGTCTTATAACCTACACTAATTTACAATAATGAGAGGGGAGAGCTTGAACCTGAGACGCATTGGGTTGAACAAAATGGCCCTAACCCCCAAGACAATCAACCACATGCCATTCTAAAATTTGTTTGTTTACCTATCCTAATCACCATTGGGGAAGCAGTCATGTTATCTTGATCTTAAAATTTGTTTTCTTTGAAATGGAGGTAAGAAGTATATTTACATAGAACAAAACGTAAAATAGTTACCTTGAGATTATCATTATTATTTTAGTAGGAAATATTTGTTTACAGAGTTTTTATATACCAACAATATTGGTGAGGGAAAATAGGCCCGACAATCGCACAAAATGACATAAAAATTTAATTAAGCCTTAATTAACGAATTGATTGTTGCCTTGGGTTTTCAAGCCGTGTTTGTAAGGCTAAAAAATTTGCACGTTAACAAATTAAAATAATAAACATTTGGAGGGCTTTGGGTACAAAGTTAAACGGATTGAACTCAAGATGTCAGTGGTTCACCTCTCAAAACTGGACAATTTCCACTGTGGTACTTAGATTAATATTGATATCAAGACTAAAATAGTGCTCCAATACAAGAATATGCTTTCTATTTCTAGTCATCTGACCCCTATCCAGGAGGTGTTCACTACCCATTTATATAGGCCCTTAATGAACTCCTAGGCCTTAAATTACCCCACTTGGCATTTAATGCACCAATTAAGTAGCCTAGAATACTGACATCTTTTCACTTTTCAATCTCGACATTCAGCGATGAAGTGACGGGTGCTTAACTCGAATAGCTCATCATGTTAGAACAGTATGAGCCAAGCACCCCACTCAACCTCGATTATCCAACCTCACCTTCTCGAGCATCTATCCAACTACCTTTACGTCTTGTTCTATGACACTACTCATGTCATAAAGTTGTCATCTGCCCACGTGATCATGACAGTGGTAAGCTTTCTAGCGCCCCCTGGTCGAGCTAGGTTTATGGACGGTCGGCTATTGAGCTTGAACATATCCTCTCTTTAAGCCCCTTGGACCTTGGGCTTCTCGATCTCTCTTGGGCTTTCTGGGGTTCCTCTCTTGGCCGACACTACTATTTAGGCCTAAAAGTGCCTAGCGTTAACTGTGTTATCTTGTTATTTCAAATTTGTTTCCTTTGAAAGTGAGGAAGACAACAATTGAGGAAAAAACCATTATAAATCATTTTTTTAATATTTGTACTTCATAAATTTAACTGTGTAATCCTCATATGAGAATTTTTCTTTCTAACTACCAAAAAAATTTAGAGTGCACAATTAGAATTTTGGAGCACCAGTAAAAACTCTCAAAATTTTTTTGTCTAAAGTATTTTGATCTAAACGATATGAGAGGAGAGAAAATCGAACTAAAGACCTCGGGCACAAAGAGAAATTAAAAATTGTAATTTTTCTTTAGTTTTGAAAGGAGGGAAGATAATTACCCAATATTTGGTTCAGATCATAGTCCAATTTTATTGGATACTAATACCTTGGATAATATTAATGCGGTTGGCAGAAATAATTTTAAATTTGAAGCTATGTGGTTATCTCATCCTGATTTTTTTAATGTTGTTAGGCGAGTCTGGAATGGTGACATGCCTGACAACTCAAGTGACAAAGTGAGGGGTTATTTAGGCAGGTTCAAGATTCTCATTCAGAAGTGGAATAAGGACACTTTTGGGAAAAATTTTGAGAAGAAAAAAGCTCTCTTGAGTGATTTAGATGAGGTTCAACAAGAGAGTATGTATATGCCCAACTCGAGGGTCTTGGTGAATAAGGAAGGGAGCATTAAAAGGCAGCTCTACCAAGTTCTTAGGAATGAGGAAACTTTCTGGGCTCAGAAAGCCAGAGTCAATTGGCTCCAACTAGGTGATAAAATTACTAAGTATTTCCAAACTGTGACTAACATCAGGAAAAAAAAAGAAAGAACGAGATTACTAGAATTAGAGATCAACATGGTAATTGGTGTGAAAAAGGTGATGGTTTGGAAATGTTTTTGTCGAAGACTTTAAACATAGGTTCACTGCTTCCAGTGCTCATTCTCACTCAGACATAGATAACTTTGTGAACATCATCGACTCCTGCATAACTGAGCATCATAATGCTGCCTTAAATGCTCCTATCCTGGACAATGAGGTGTTTGCAGCTGTAAATAGCATTGGAGCCCTTAAAGTTCCTGGACCAGATGGTATTCATGCGGTGTTCTACCAAAAGTGTTGGGGTCTTGTAGGACAATCTATCATGAACATGGTTAAAGACACTTTTCCACTCTAATTCAAGCCTGAGACTAATAAATCATACACATATTGCGCTCATTCCCAAAGTGGAGAGCCTTGTGTAATGTTACTTATAAGATTATTACTAAGATTATGGTTAATCGGATTAAACCTTTACTTGTTCACTGTATTTCCAGGAATCAAGGTGCTTTTGCTATTGGAAGACCAATCCAAGATAATATTTTGATTGCACATGAAATTTTCTTGACTTTCAAAGGTAAGAAAGGTAAGTATGGTGCTATGACTATTAAATTAGACCTAGAGAATATATTAGTTGGGATTATGTTAGAGCTGGGTTGCTGAGGTTTGGTTTTAATGCTCACTGGGTCAATCTTATTATGGAGTGTATTACTTCTGCTTCTTTTTTTGTGTTAGTGAATGGTAAGGCTCATGGCTATTTTTATCCTTCGAGGGGTATTAGACAGGGAGACCCTTTGTCCCCATACATTTTCATTTTGTGTATGGAGCCTCTGGTCAGACACCTGAACAGCCTGGGAATGTCTCCTAGGAAGAATGTTGGGCTGTTGACTGCCCCTAGAGGTTTCAGGGTTACAAACTTGATGTTTGCAGATGACTGCTTGATTTTTGCTAACGCTACCAATACAGCTGCCAGATTTATTGCTAAGGTGCTTAAGGATTTCTCTTGTGCCTCTGGGCAAAAAATAAATTTCCATAAATCCTCTCTATATTTCTCTAATAACATGAGGAATCAATTTAAAAATGATATAGTTAATATCCTTCAAATTCAGCATAAAACCACTATTGGTAAATACTTGGGGATCCATAATATTATCTTCTGGAAAGACCCGGCTAACGCCAAAGAACTTATCATTAAGATCCAAAACAAATTGTGGGGTTGGAAGGCCAATACTCTCTCTAAGACAGGGAGACTCACTCTTATCAAATCTAATCTTGTTGGAGTCCCTAATCATACTCTTTCCTGTTTTAAATGTCCTAATGAGATTAGGAAGGCTATTGATAGAGAAAGTAGGAAGTTTTTGTGGGGAAAGGACTCTAAAGTTCAATCTGGTCACGTGGGACAAAATATGTTGTTCAAAAGAGAAGGAAGGTCTTGGTATTGGAAAAAGTTCTCATTTTAATAACACTTGTTTGGCTAAATTAGGGTGGAAGGTTTTAACTGAGGACAATAACCGCTCTTCATTCTGTTGTTTGACTCTCAAATTGGTAATGTTGATCCGGAGCTGAGAGTGAGTCAGTTCATTGAAAATGGCCATTGGAATAGGCATTTGCTAATGTCTGTAGTTGATGTGGATGTTGTGAACAAGATTTGTAGTGTTCCTCTACCTCTCACTCCTCAGCGTGATTCTTGCTGTTGGGGTCCGAATGCTAATGGTAAGTTTTCTGTCAAGTCTGCTACCTGGTTACAGAATTCGGTCATTAATAATGATAATTCTAGCGAGCTCCTATGGACGATGTGGAAGCTTCAAACCGCTTTGTAATTTGGAAAATGAATGTCGAAGCCACCTGTTTGTCAATTGTGCTTTTGCTAGACAGATTTGGAACAATCCCATGCTTCCTAACTCTTTAAAGATGAATCGAACCCTGAGTTTAAATGATTGGTTAGACTCCCTAGATATCAATACTTGTGATGGTCTAAGTGAGTTGCATATGGCTTTCCTTATTTGTTGGCAAATCAGGAAAGAAAGAAATCTTGTCGTGTTTTAGAATAAGAAACCTAATTACTCTAGTACCGTTTTTTCTGCCTTAAATATGGGTAGAGATTATCAAGAAGCTAACTTACTATTGCATACGAAGCAAAATGATAAACAAGGGGTAAATCTAGAGGGATGCTTCTGGTTTTGTGATTAGAAATGACTTGGGTCTTCCTATCCTTGCTGGGGCGCATGGAGTTGGTCAAAATACTATTAATGTAGCGGAATGTTTAGCACTTAGTGACGGGCTTCAGTTGGCTGCTTCGAGAGGTTTCAAGCGCATCATTGTTGAAGGCGATTCTAAATTGGTCATTGAGGCGGTCCGTGGTTCCTATCAGGTTTTCTGGAGGTTGAGGACCATTCTTGCCAATATTCGTTGGCGGATTCCTTTGAGGACATCTCCTGGAAGCATGTGTTCCGTAAGGCTAATTTCCTTGCGGATGCGATCATTAGTGTTGGACATTCTGTTGTTGACCCCCATGTTTGGGATAGGACCATTCCGGTGGCAGCTCAAGCTGCTTTCCTCTTTGACTGTGCCCTAGGGGCTTTTGTCACGTCCCGATTCTGACATACGTCCAGGATCGACACATGACGTCACCAAAAACCCGTATCTCAACCTACCCCGCCTCCGAGATATGTCATACCCAGTGCACAAGGCTCCCGCTTTACGCAGGGTCTGGGAGAGGTGAATGTCGGCTAGCCTTACCCCCATTTATGGAGAGGCTGCTCCCAAGTCTCGAACCCGAGACCTACCGCTCATGGGCGAAGACACTTGACATCGCACCAAGTGCGACCTCTCGCCTCCGAGATATGTAAATAGCATAATTCAAGATCCAAATCTCATAGAAATTTTTCGTATACTTTATGGCCGCATCTAACTTCCTCGTTAGACTGCCTGCGTACCCTCAATAAGGATCAAGCCATTCGTAGTTCATTACTTCACTACAATTGAACATTCAACATATAGACCACTATGTCTCAACATAATACCACAATTCAATCATGTAGCACCTCAAGGAACATTTAAGAAAGTACAATAATAATTTTTAGTCATCTCGTTATTCATCCACTCATAAGCGTTCAAACACCATCCAATTATCACATCAATCAATAGAACTTGACAAGCATAAAATTCTTAGACTCAAGGTAACATAACAAACCCACATGAAAAAAAATCAAGATTTCCCTTCCATCCTTCATATAAATCACTAAGACTCAACATCATATCTCAATTCACAACATACATCATATTTAAGAACCGACAACGCACAAAACCATCCTCTAGCCACATTAATTAACTAAAATGGTCAAGATAATAACAATCATTCTCATATGTTCTAAATTCATAAACTATTGAATCGCAGAAAATCTCGAAGGAATTCCACGGACGTACAACCGCTTTTATAATTCAATTCACCATATTCTCAAAACCATTATTCACAATATACTATAACGAAAGCTAGAGTGACATAGTTAAGCCAAACTTACTTCTCCGAAGAATGGGATTTCGGACTCAACAATATCCAACCCAGGAAACGATTCCAGACCATCCTCAACGGAATCACGGAAGGCCAACACCTTAATGTATGACGGCTCAAAGAAATGAGACAAGCACATGCTACTTCATTTACAAAAGCTCAACAAAGGAAATTAGGCACAATAACTAAATTTAGAATTAATCAACGATACGGGAAATGAAACAATATCGAAGCAACAAATCCCCATCACAATGGTTAAAGGTCCACTCCTAGCCTCACATATCATCACAACATATCAATCATACAAATCAACTCATATTTCAATTATACACGTCAAATCTCACTTCTTGAACATAAATTGATGGCTAAGTATTAAAAATAACAATTCAATAAAAAGAAACATATTTATAAAACCAAGACATATCCTCACAGGATAATAATTATGAAAACGTGGGTAATCACGAATATAACATATGTTAAAGTCACTCACATTTGTCCACATCACACTAATCCCTATGAATTACAACATAGTCTCCTACACCATCAACTTCTCATGGCCACCAACTAATATATCACACAAGCATATAAGTTCTACAGAATATTTCAAATAGGATTCTAAGATCACATAGCCATAAATTTATCATACTTATCATTCACATTACTAGAAATAATTAAACATCCATACATCACCATTATCATCAATACACAAGCCAAATCATGTTTAATATCCGTAAGTCTATGGCTAAATATATGAAAAATCACATTTCAATAGAAATCATATTTATAAGTCCAAAGCACATTTACAAAGGATATTAATATAAGAAATTAAGGTAATAATCATATCACAATATTTAAGTCACTCTACAACCAAATTAGGTCCACTAGACTTCACTTAAGTCTCCCGTAGTACTAATTTTAGTATTGGGAACGTTTCGAGATATGTTGATCAAAAGTTAATTCTCAGTCAAAGGTAGGATCTACAATTCTACACAATTTAGTCCGGAAGATCTACACATTGTATTTCAGATCCGTAACTTCCCAAAGTCCACATTATGCTTCTAGAGCAACATACTAAATTCCCATCACGATCCGACGGTCAGATCTCCACCAATTACTAGAATTAAGTGGCAGTCAACAATTTATTTTACCAACTTAGAAAATCCAATTAGGGAAGATCCATACGTCGGATTCTCGATCCGTAAGTTTCTATGATCCACAAATATTATGTTCTATCATGCATTAAGGTTTGGTGACGATCCAACGGTCAGATCGTCGAATCATATTTTTGACCTAACCACGTACCGTAATGAAATTAGGTTCAAACAATCAAACCATATCACAAGGATATCAATTATGAAATCAGGGTATATAATTAAACTTAAAAGAACATCATCGGCCCACTGGCCAAGCCGCCGCCGCCGCCGCACACGCCGCCATGGCTTGTCGGAAAATTCAACTATTTTTAAAAATTACCAAAAATTACAAAAATGAAGATCTCAAAGAGTAGAGCAATCTTTATTCCTGTGGCCAAGTCCAATTTGGCCGGAAAACACTTCAATTTCACTCAAACCCGTCGAAAACCCTTGAATTTGGGTGTCCTTGATTCGACTCCAAAGCTACTCCGATGCCTTAACCATTACTTGGGCTTTGTTCCAGGCTTCAAGAGGAGTCTAATGATGGTGGTAATTTGATGAAATTGTTTCGGATTTGGGTGATTTGAACACAACACCACCGCACCTTACCGTGCGGATTCATCCATTTTCAAGGCCAAAACCCTTGATTTTTGAGGTGTAAGAGGAAGAAGGAAGGTTGTGGGGAAGTTTTCAATTGAATTTTTGGTGGAATTCACCGAAAAAACCGTCGGAAAAGCCGAATAGGTGGCCGGGGTTCACAGGTCCTTCGTTCGACCCGACCCATTTTCTCCTTCTTTTTCTCTCCTTTCCCTCCTTTCTTTCACTCTCCATTGGTTACCATCCTTCCTCTCTCCTCTCCCCATTCTGCCACCTCTCTCCTTTCTTCCCTCCTGAAACTCTCCTCTCCTCCTTTTTTTTTTCAATCTGACCCCCTCTCATTTTTGATTGGTTACTTTTTTTTTTTTTTTTGAAGAAACTTCTAAAACATCTGTAAAGTTCTTTTCTCGTTCCGATTCACATATGGCCTTCGCTTAGCTTGTGAGGTCGAGCCCAATTAAAAACATTAAGAGTGACCCTCGAAGGTCTACGGATATAACAATTATTTTAAAAAATAATTAGATAATTAAAATGTAGAATTAATTTAAATTCATGAAAATACTATAATTCCTGCCCATACGAAATACGTAGATTACAATAGTGAAATTCAGGAACGGGATTTCACAGCTTTTCTCTTTAGGGGTGTGCTATCTACACACCCCTTTTTATTTCTTCCACATCCCTTGTTAATTTCTGTCATTTGATTTTCTTTAATTCATCCGATCCGACGGCTGAAAATTAAAAAGTCGTGAGAGAAGTAAAAAGGGTGTGTGGATATCACATCCCTTCTTTTTAATGCAGTTTCCTTTCTAGCGAAAAAAAAAAATAAAATGAAAGGAGGGAAGATAGCGCTTGTGGAAGGGGTAGGGTTTTGGGCGGAAAAGGGTTTATCGTTTCATTTTATATTTTTTTAAAAAAGGAAAAAGAAAAACCCTGTAAAAAAGCAAAGATTTGGTTCCATACCAAATACTGATGGCGCTTCTTCTTCTTCGACCTCCTCCTCCTCCTCCGCCCTCTTATCTTCGCTTCATGGCCTTACGCTTCCTCTCCCACTCATCTCTCCGCCCTCACTTCCCCTCTCCTTCTTCTTCTTCTTCTCCGTCTTCGTCTTCCTCGCTTGCTCGTCCCTCTCTCCTCTTCAACCCCCAACCCAGGTGCTCTCCTCTTTCCCATTTCCCCCCTCGCTTTCTGCTTCATTCCTGTTTGGTTCCCTAGAAACGCTGGAATTGTCCCAAAATATTTTATTTTTTTCTTAATTCCGAATTAATAAATTTATTCATTCGTCTTTTGCTGATAATATTTTTGTATTTTGTTTGTGCTCGGAAAGTGAAAAGTGTTTAAGGGTTTTAGTTATTGGTTGTGGCAGGGCGGAATTTCCATTGAAGGGCGTTGGTAGCTGCTGTGCGGTTCGAAATGTGGTTTCTGCAAGAGCTTTTATGTCCTCTACACCTGCAACCGAGGCTTTTCAAGGCACTACTGGCTCCAATGCTTATGGGTCCGATCAGATTCAGGTAAACTACTTGGTTTTTACGCAATTGCGGATACAAAATTACTATTCTCTCTTAGTCATTTACATTATGCAATTTTTTCTGTTCTTTTTGTGGTTTGTGCATTTTTTCTGTATTTTGAAATCGATAAGTAAATGTTACTAACTGTTAATGTTTGTTGGGAATTGTTGCTTATTGATGGGTTTAGTTAGAAATTGTTCTGAGTAAGGGGGGGGGGTGTAAACTGTCATTTCCGACTTGGTTTTGGTTTGGTGCTATAATGTCTTTCATTCTCAGGTATTGGAAGGCTTAGACCCTGTTAGAAAGAGGCCAGGAATGTACATTGGGAGCACGGGACTTCGTGGTCTTCACCATTTGGTACTATTTGTACCCACTTGTATCTTTCCAGTTTGAATGATGTACTTTTGCTAGTTTCTGATCATTTTCTTTTAGGTATATGAAATATTAGATAATGCAGTTGACGAGGCTCAAGCCGGATTTGCTTCAAAGGTTGAGGTCATTTTGCTAGCAGATGGTTCTGTGAGCATCACTGACAATGGTCGTGGGGTATGCAGTATGCTCCATTCTGTTCACCTTTTAGACAAAAGATTAAAAATTCCTGTGTTATATATTTGACATGTGTTGATATGCCTTTATACTCCCTTCATACTTATATATCTCATATGTATAGCCAATATTTCCAGAGTCTGTAAAATTGTTCATTAAAATGTGGCCTAAATTCTCCAATGCAGTAAACATATTACAGCACATAACAAAAGTAAAAGTCCGCATCCTTCGGTCCTCATATATTTCATTGACCAGCGACGATTTAGTGGGATCCTTTGATTTTTTCAAGGTACCTAATTAGCTATTTTCTAAAGTTTCCCTACCTCGGGCCACTTAGTACTACGGTCTAGTGGTATTCCTCTTCACTTGTAAGTGAGAGGTCTTAGGTTCGATTCTCACCAAAGGCGAATTTGAACCACATTATTGCTAGCCCATTGGGAAGCTAAGTCCACCCCTCCCCTCCCCCTTAGTGTAGATAATATCGTTTGTTAAAAAAAAAATAAAAAAGTTTCCTTGCCTCGCAAAGATTGTAGGGTTCAGTGGGAAGACCTTATTCTGGAGTCAAGTGCACAAAGCGCCATTGCAAAACTACATTTATCAGAACTGTACTGTAGATGTAGGGACTACAATATTGTGGTTGAGTACCCATGTAGTGTTTCTAGATTCCGAACACTAACTTTTAATGCAGTGCTAGTTAGAGTTTCGCATCTGACCACACATTATATTAGAATTCTTTTAATACTCATCTCAGTAATTTTCAGTTATGGTCCAGCTTTAAATATACGTAGCTACTGTCTTTACATGTGTTTTTTATGCTCTTGTTCATTGCAGATTCCGACTGATATGCACCCAGCAACTAAGAAATCTTCCTTGGAGACTGTGTTGACGGTATTGTTACATAAATTATCATTTTCAAATTTTGGTGTAGGGTTAGAACGGAACCACTTCACATTGTACAGGGTCAGTTATTTTTTGCACCAAATTCAAACAAATAATTGTCTAAAACTTTTTGAATGTACACGAAAACATGTATTTGTAACTTTTGGTTATAAGCTGTTGTAGATAAGTCAAATATTGAGCATATTTTTCAGTGGTATCTTCAAGATTTGAACTATGGATAATAGAACTCAACAAGTTCTGTGATTTCTATTTTCTAGGGATAGAAAGATCTTACAAAACTGGAGACTTGAGAAATTTATATTGGGACATAGCTGTATTATTTTATAAGTGATAGTTATATGAATTACTTTTCAGGTTTTACATGCCGGTGGCAAGTTTGGTGGTTCAAGTAGTGGTTATAGTGTGTCTGGTGGATTGCATGGTGTGGGGTTATCAGTCGTCAATGCCTTGTCTGAGGTGTGCATTATCTGTTAAGCTAAATTTGTTTGGTCATTTTTCCTGTCTTTGTGAAAATATCGATGTTTGAGGATTCATTTTGTTGTACTTTTATGCGCAAACAGAAGCGAATTATAACAAAGTACCAAATATCAACGTCGTAGGTGAAAGCTAAAACAAACAATCTCAAACTGACACAAGAGATTTACGTGGTTCGGCGTAAAGCCTACTCCACGGGCGAAGCACGGCGAGGAATTTCACTAAACAAACGGAGATTACAAAAGAGTGTTTAAACTCTCACAACCCAAATCCCACAAATTACAAACCCTAAACCAAACGAGTAGAGAACCCAAACCTAACGGAGAAGATTCTCCCAAATTGCTCTCTAACTCACAAATTGACTCTAACCAAATTATCACACGAATGAGCCACACAAAATACACTAACCCTAAGGTCCTATTTATAGTGCATAGGACTTAGGTTACAATAGGAATCCTAATAGGAAATAAATCCTAATCCTAATCAAATAGGTAATTAACAAAATCTCTCCACCAAGGAAACTAACTAAGAAGTCAAAACCAAACCCAAATAGGACACCAAAACCAAATAGGTAACACAAACCTAATTTATTGCATCATCCTAATTTTGAGCCAAAAACCCAACACATTTAACCTCTCTCCTTATCCCTCAAGATGGCTACCTTCTTCACATTTCCTTCCATAATGCTAAAATTCCTTAAACTAATTGCCTAAAAATAACCAATAAAAATTCACCTCTCTCTGCTTATGAGGCTTAATACTCGGGTTATCAGTGTCTACCATGCTAAATTGTGATGCCTGGCCTTGCAGGCGTTAGAAGTTACTGTTTGGCGTGATCGAATGGAATATCAGCAGAAGTATTCTCGTGGAAAACCTGTGACAACTCTATCCTGTCATGTGCTTCCTGTTGAATTCCAAGATCGGCAAGGAACACGCATCAGATTTTGGCCTGACAAAGAAGGTTTTTCTTATCTCCTCGAGTCCCAGTGAATTTGATGGTCATAGTTTAAAATTCATTCCCAATTACTTGGTGATTTATGTTTGCTTTATCTGATTCTCATCTTCCTGCAGTCTTCACAACTAATATTCAGTTTGACTACAACACGATAGCTGGACGAATTAGGGAACTAGCTTTTCTAAACCCAAACGTAAGGTCACTGCTTTTAATTCTCAATTATCATGCCCCACTACCTTTTAATTCTCAGTTGACATTTTATTGTCTTCTGTTTTTGGCAGCTCATGATCACTCTTAGGCAAGAGGATATCAATCCAGAGAAGAACCACCACAATGAATACTTTTATGCAGGGGGTTTGGTTGAATATGTAAAATGGCTAAATACTGATAAGGTAAGCTCAACCTCTTATCTTTGCAATTTTTTTGTTCCATTGTTGTAATTGCTTGTTCTAAATTTGATCTAGGCAAATTTACAGTTAGTGATGTTGCTTCATGGTTCTTAAGCGAGTGATGCAGATGTGTAAACAAATACTAACTCTCCCACTTCTTCCCTTTGAACTCTAGGATAGGGCTTCTTGGTATACTACACATGTACCTTGTATTCTAAGAATTTCATTTGTAAGAAAAGAATACTATCAATTACTGGACATCATTCTATTGTGATCTACACAGGGTGCGGTGAATCTTAGCATCTATGTGAGTATTCTACACAAATGACATAATGTCAAATTTCCTAGAAACTCCTTGACATGTAGTTAAGTACACGTCACTTGGCAGCATACAAAGTATAATTACTTCATAATGTGTATCTGTATAAACTATATGATATTTTAAGTTGGTGGATTTTGATTTGCATTATTTTCTAAAGATGGTTCATTGACCTCTTTGATTCAGAAACCGCTTCATGATGTGGTTGGCTTTAGAAAAGAAGTAGATGGAATCACTATTGATGTAGCTCTTCAGTGGTAATTAACTTCATTATGTATTCTACAATCCCTTCATTAAGAAGAAGTTTCTTGTCATATATTATGATGAAGTGAATTTTCGCAAATTGTTGACAACCAGTTCTTGCATTACTGTGATGATATGGTACTAGGTGTTCTGATGCATATTCAGATACAATGCTTGGGTATGCTAATAGCATACGAACTGTTGATGGAGGAACCCATATTGATGGAACGAAGGCTTCATTAACAAGAACTCTAAATAGTCTTGGAAAGAAGTCAAAACTTATCAAGGTGAATCCCTTTTCTGTTGTCATTCTTTCAGAAATAACAGTAATCTCTTGTGGCTTCTTCTTTTAATTTTCTCTTTATTTCTATAATTTTGTTTTCTTGAAAGGTGGTCTGAAACTGAAATTTTATTTATAAATAGCAACTCTTCATCATTAAACTTTTGGGTTTTCTATTTGTCTGTCAGGTTTAAATAAACTTGTATCACTTTGCACAATACTCTTGTGTATTTTAACTTAAGGGCTCTTTCTCGCGCACACAGACAGGCGCACACACACACATGTTGTAAAAACCCGCACACTAGACCTTATTCTTTAATGTAACCAACGGCAATAGACTAAACTAGCAAATATTAGAGAACTTAGAAACACACAAGAATTATACTGGTTTGGCAGAACTTTTGCCTACGTCCAGTTGTGATTTCTCTAGGTAGAGAGATCACCGCTCCTTTGATTAATAATAGAGATTACATAACTTTTGCAAACCCTAGAACTAATCTCAAAAAACTCTTGGTTGTCTGGCTGTTTTCTTTCTCTCTTTAAAATCAGCCTTGCCGAACCCTATTTATAGACATAGGGTTGGCTTACATGTCCTAAGGCTGATTGAATTCCTATTTCTAAGTGGTCTAGGAAATTACACTATCCAAATCCAAATAGACTTCTAGAAATCCAAACCTAAATTGAATAAGGAAACTGAAATTCTTTCCTAATCCCTCTAGGACAAGAATTGGTATGCCTCTAGGTTTCCTAAAACAATCCTAAACCAACTAGGACATATTTGACGAGCCAAAATCCTAACAATCTCCACCTTGGTGAGTCAAACCAAGTCTTGATTGTTGCACCCCAGAGTATCTTTGAACCTTCTTGAAGCAGCAGCTCTGGAAATCTTCAAGAGTCTTAACCTTGGCAATCTTCAAGAGTCTTAACCTTGGCAATCTTCTTCTTGCCTCATTGCACCTCAAGTGAGGAGGTGCTCCACTTTAATCAATCAACGAGATTGATCAAGTTCAAGCAATGCTTGAACTTCTTGGCTGGCACTATCTTTGTAAGGAAATTTGCAACATTGTCATCCGTATGAATCTTTTCAATACAAATTTCCTTAGACTCCACCCAATCTCTGATTTTGTGATACCTCGTTTCAATGTGCTTTGATCTTCCAGAAAAAACCTGATTCTTTGCCAAGTGAATGGCACTTTTTTTTTTTGAGAAGAAACAATTTTATTAAAGAAAAGAGAACAACACAGAAGTGGATAAGAAATCCACTAACTGTGTAACAGGGAAAAACCCATTAGGATTTGGCTACAGCAGCCATTTCTAGACCTAGCTCACTTAACTGCTGCTAACAAATCCCAAAGTATTTGAGATAGAGAAACATTATTAAACTCTTTAGTGACCGAAGCCCAAAAAGCTGCCCAATATTTTACTCTCCCCCAAAGTTCTTCTGCCCCCACTCCAGAATAGTCTTCAAAAATCCTCTTGTTGCGTTCCAGCCATATATTCCAGAAAATTGCCGATACCAGGCAACCCCACAAAACTTTGGATTTTTTCCTTTTTCCAAGTGCCTTAAAATTTGTGCTTAGTAGCTCGAAACACCCTTTAGGAATGACCCATCTTGCTTTAACCTCCTGAAACAATTTCCACCACAGTTGAATCGAGTAGGAGCAATGAAGAAAGATGTGGTCTACACTCTCCTCCTCGGCTTTGCACAGGCTACACCAATGTGGTGATAAGCACCTAAGCGGGTTTCTCCTTTGAATTCTGTCGCATGTGTTTAGATTCCCATTGGCCACAAGCCATACAAGTATTTTAACCTTCGGAGGAACTTTTGATTTCCAAATCTGAGGGTAGGGTGGAAGTGAATGGCACTTTGACTATCACACTTCAGCTTCACACAATCTTGAGTGATTCCCATTTGACTTACCAAGCCACTAAGCCAAATCGCTTCCTTTCTAGCTTCGGCCAATGCAATACACTCTGCGTCTGTGGTCGACAAAGCTGTAATTGGTTGCAGTAGTGCCCTCCAACTGATTGGTCCTCCTGCGCATGTAAACACATAACCAGAAGTTGACCTTCTCTTGTCCAAGTCCTGCATAATCTGCATCCACATATCCTAACACTCCTGCATTTTCTTTTTGCTTCTCAAACATAATCCTTTGTCGCCAACAACCCTTCAAATAACGCAAAATCCACTTGACTACATCCCAATGTTGCTTTCCTGGATTTGCCATGCATCTGGAAACGACATTGATTGCTTGAGCTATGTCGGGACGTGTGCATACCATTGCATACATGAGGCAGCCCACTGCATTAGCATAAGGCACATTCTTCATTACTTGTTGCTCTTCCTCGGACGTAGGACATTGTTGCCCACTTAACCTGAAGTGAGCCGCCAAAGGAGTCGAAACTACCTTTGCTTCTTGCATGTTGAACTTCTCAAGAACCTTCTGAATATACTTGGCTTGGGATATCTAGATCCTTCCAGCGGTCCTATCTCTCTGAATTTCCATGCCAAGGATCTTCTGTGCAGCACCTAGATCCTTCATATCAAACTCCTCGCTTAACATCTTTTTCAAGTCTTGAATTCTAGACTTATCTTGACAAGCAATTAGCATGTCATCCACATATAGCAATAGCAATATGATCATCCCATCTTGGAACACATGATAGTATACGCAACAGTCATATAAGCATCTTCTAAAATTGATTTTGAGCATGAATGAATCAAACCTCCTGTACCACTGTCTTGGAGACTGTTTCAGGTCATACAGGGACTTCCTTGGCTGACATACTAGGTTCTCTTTCCCATATTCAACAAACCCTTCTGGTTGAGCCATGAAAATCGTCTCCTCTAGATCTCCATGAAGAAACGCTGTCTTCACATCCATCTGCTCAATCTCCATGTCATGCTGAGCTGCCATAGCTAAGAGTAATCTGATAGAAGTATGCTTGACTACAGGTGAAAAGATCTCATCATAATCCACCCCTTCCTTTTGTGAGTACCCCTTAGCCACGAGCCTTGCTTTGAATCTCATGGCATCTTGTTCATGTAGTCCTTCCTTCTTCCTAAATACCCACTTGCATCCAACTAGCTTTCTGTCTTTAGGCTTAGGAACTAACTTCCAAACAGAGTTCTTGTAAAGAGACTCCATTTCTTTTGTCATAGCACTTATCCAACTATCTCGCTCATCACTAGCTATAGCTTCTCGATAAGAAGTCGGATCTCCTTGACTAATGTTAAGAGCATAATTAACTTCATCTTGGTCAAACCCAAATCTGTCAGGTTTCTTCTTGTTCCGCTTAGGTTTGTCCAGTGCTATGCATCTCTGGAATGCAGGTGGATTGTTGGTTGGAGTTTAACCCCTTTGGGATGTCTAGCGGATTGAAATGCCTTCAATCTATCCTGTTTCTTGCTCCACCTGATTCCTAATTGGTGAATGATGCCGATGCTCTTCTTCTTCCTCAAAACCATCAGATTTGGCCTCTTGCTCGATTTGCTCCACCTGAGCTTCTTCTTCATCTGAACTGATTAATGGAATCTTTGTTGCTTCAATTTTAGCATTGTCCATCTTCTCCCTACTGCTCTCGACTTTATTAAGAGGCATGGTTGTCTCATCAAAGACAACATCTCGACTGACAACCTTTTTCTTGTTGAAATCCCAAAGCTTGAAACCTTTAACTCCTTTCTCAAAACCTAAGAATATGCAATGTGTAGACTTTGGTATGAGCTTGGACCTTTCATCACTTGGAATATGTGCAAAAGCACTACAGCCGAACACCCTGAGCTTGGAATAGTCCACCGGCTTCTCAGACCATACCTCTTCTGCACTCTTAAAATCGAGAACTGTAGATGGTGACCTGTTCATCAAATAACTTGCATGATTAACAGCCTCTTCCCAAAAACTATCAGGCAATCCTGCATGAAATCGCATGCTCCTCTCTTTCTCCATGAGAGTTCGGTTCATCCTCTCAGCAGCTCCATTTTATTGGGGATTCTTCTTTACTGTGAAGTGCCTTATGATACCTTCCTGCTTGCAGTAATCGGTGAACTCATTACTTGTATATTCACCTCCATTGTCACTTCTCAGGTACTTGATCTTTCTTCCAGTTTGATTCTTGGTTTCTGTTTTCCATTCCTTGAACTTTGCAAAAACCTCAGATTTCTGCTTCATGAAATAAACCCAAACCTTCCTAGAAAAATCATCCATGAAAGTAACAAAATACCTGGCTCCACCATTTGATTTAATTGGTGCAGGGCCCCAAACATCTGAGTGAATATAGCTGAGTTGCTTCTTGCTTCGGTTATTTGCACTGCTACTTGCGAATGATACCTTTCTTTGCTTTCCGAGAACACAGTATTCACAAAAGTCTAGTTTGCAAGATGACACGCCTTCCAACAGGCCTTGCTTGTGTAATTCTTACAGCCCTTTCTGGCTTATGTGCCCGAGCGTATGATGCCAGAGTTCAGTCTTGTCTTCTTCACTCTGATTTACAGAAACAGCTGCTCCCCCGACTATAGTGGTCCCAATTAACTTATACAACTTATTGGGTTGTAGGTCACCCCGCATTACCACTAGCGATCCTTTCACTTGTACCCAAAACCAGCCTCATCTAAAGTACCCAAGGAAATCAAATTCTTTCTTAGTCTAGGGACATACCTGATGTTCCCCAAAGCTCGTATCATCCCATCGAACATTCTGATTCGAACAGTGTTGATTCCTCTCACAAGACATGAAGAATCGTCCCCCATTAAGACTTCCCCGCTGTTGACTTCTTTGGAAGTATCGAACCATTCTCTTACTGCATACATATGAAAAGTGCATCCAATATCCAAAATCCAATTGGTGAAAGACTTGGAACCTGATGTTACTGAAAGAAGCTCCCCGTCACTCTCATGCTCGGTGATTGCACTAGTGAACCTGAGCTTCCTTCCATCTTGGCTTTCTTCTCTTTCCAAATCTTGCAATTCCTCTTCCAATGATCGGCTGAACCACATTCGAAGCAACCTTCCTTCTTTTCCTTTTTCTTCTTGGATTTTGACCTACCTCTGTTGCCGGTTTTCTCTTCCTTTGTCTTTCCCGCCCCCTCTCCTTGCCTTTGGCATAAAGGCCTTGAGAGCTTTAAGTTATATCATCCGGTTTAGCATATGACTGAAGAGCTTGAATTACGTCTTCAAGCTTCAGAGACTTTTTTCCAAACATTAGAGTTGTTCGAAAGTGCTTGAAAGACGAAGGTAGAGACCTCAGCAAGATGATAGCCATGTCATCATCTTTGTAAGTTTCTTCGACCTTCTGAAGATTAGCTATGCAATTCTGGAACCTGCATACGTGATCTTCAATATCACCTCCTTCTTCCAGTCGAAGCTCGAATAGTTCATCCTTTAGAAAAAGTTTATTGGACACAGTTTTGCCCATATAAACCTTCTCCAACTTTTTTCATGCTTCCTGGGCAAGTCATCTTTTCGGTGATGTGTGACCGAACTTATCTTGTGAGATGGATCTCGATGGAACTCTTGGCCTTCTTGAGAACCTTAGTCCATGCTGCCTCTGTCATGTTTTCCGGCTTCTCACCATCGAGTGCATCATCCAAATCCTGCTGTATCAGTATGTTCTTCATCATCCTTTGCTAGTCTGTGAAGTCATCCTTGCCGTCAAAGGGCTTTAATGCAGGTCCTTGATCCGCATTCATCTTCCCTTTTGACATCGTAGAACACCTTGATCCTAGCTCTTGATACCAATTGTTGTAAAAACCTGCACACTAGACCTTATTCTTTAATGTAACCAACAACAATAGACTAAACTAGCAAATATTAGAGAACTTAGAAACACACAAGAATTATACTAGTTCGGCAGAACTTTTGCCTATGTCCAGTTGTGATTTCTCTAGGTAGAGAGATCACTGCTCCTTTGATTAATAATAGAGATTACAGAACTTTTGCAAACCCTAGAACTAATCTCAAAAAACTCTTGGCTGTCTGGCTGTTTTCTTTCTCTCTTTAAAATCAGCCTTGCCGCACCCTATTTATGGACATAGGGTTGGCTTACATGCCCTAAGGCTGATTGAATTCCTATTTCTAAGTGGTCTAGAAAATTACACTATCCAAATCCAATAGACTTCTAGAAATCCAAACCTAAATTGAATAAGGAAACTGAAATTCTTTCCTAATCCCTCTAGGTTTCCTAAAACAATCCTAAACCAACTAGGACATATTTGACGAGCCAAAATCCTAACACACACACACACTTGAAGAAGTAAGATAGGATTTTGATGTTTATCAAAACAGATGGTGACAACCGCGAATAACTTAGTTATGCATTTCATTTCTGTTATCGGTGAAATGTTGTCTGCCTAAGCTGGTTCATTGTACATATGTATTAGGCTTAGAAGATTTAATTATCTACAATAAACTCATCTCAATGGTTAATCTAATTATTAATTCAAAGTACGTAATTAAAAAAAAGTTTCATTATTTTGAGGCTCATTATATTTTTGTCCAGGAAAAGGATATTACTTTGAGTGGTGAGCATGTGAGAGAAGGGTTGACGTGCGTCATCTCGGTCAAAGTTCCCAATCCGGAATTTGAAGGCCAAACAAAGGTACTACCTATTTGTATTAATCCCGATGTGGAATAATGATTTGGCAGCTCGGCTGTACTGTTTCTAGGGGCATCCTAGGCTTTACCATTGTACCCTTATTTGTTGTTTGTTCTGTTAAAAGACTAGGTTGGGAAATCCAGAGGTGCGGAGAGTGGTTGATCAATCACTTCAAGAGTATCTTACAGAATACTTGGAGTTGCATCCGGATGTACTGGATTCAATCCTTTCAAAGTCTTTGAATGCTCTCAAGGTATCCTTGTAAATTATAATAGCGCTTTGATGCATGAAGCTTACATAGATTATACTTGAGATCTTTTCCTAGTGTCTAATGGTTCCTTTGTCTAGGCAGCTCTGGCTGCAAAGAGGGCAAGAGAACTAGTCAGACAAAAAAGCGTGTTGAGATCATCTTCTCTGCCAGGAAAACTATCTGATTGCTCATCAACAAATCCTGAAGAATCAGGTATGTTTGCACCATCTTGTATGAAGCTGACATCAGATTCTCCAAGGAATATTGTTTTGAGTTTCTGGTTATTAGGTTATTAGATGTTTTGATAGTAATCATTTTCTAGCACTGCTTATGATTCCCAATTTTATAGTTCTCGTCTTCTTAAACTAAACAGTTGCAAGGATTACTTCAGCGACGTATTCCTTGTAGTTGAATTTATAAATTCCAAAGTCTGTCTTTAGTCACTGTTAGATTTTCCACTGCAACCATCATAAACATTTTATTTTCCACTGTTTGTTTCTGGAAAGTTATTTTTTTTGAAAATTGTTACATTTACTTCCTAGAGAATATATTAACACTACACTTTTTTTTTGGGATAAATTAACACTACTCAACACTTAATCATCAATCTTTTTCTTTTGAATACTTTTTTTTACTTGGAGAAGAAACAAATCTCGATGTTTGCATATTTGATTTTAAAGAGTTCATGCTCTTTAATTGTTATTGTGAATAATTTTTATTTACTGTATCAGTTTAGTTGGGGAACAGTATATATGAAGAATATCTTTTTGGTTTTTCTTCTCTTCTGGTAGGCTTTAGTATTTGATAGATTTAGCTGACATAATGAGTCCAACCAGTGGTGTAGTTCTTATATTGAATTCAGTTATCACAAGCATGTTGCTGTGAAATGATAGATTGCATGGTCCTCTTTCTCATCGTATCTATATTGGTTCTCCTGTTAGTTTCCTAGAACAGTGACCTTCCACCTTATTTGCTTAAAATTTTTGTGCTTCCATAGTAATGGTAAATGGTTCCGGCATTATATGTGAGATTTAATGCATGCTCTGCTCTTTTGCGTTAATGTAATGAGACATTTTTATGGCTTGATCTGGTTTTTATATGCTATATGTGTAGTTAAGAGTTGTGGTTGTTTAATTGAATTGTAAGAGATTTTCTTAATATGTATTCCGTCTTGTTGCCCTAAATATTCTAACAAACTATCGTATTATTTTGTTGAGCATTAAATTTTTGTTCCTTGCTGTTTTATGTTTACAGAAATCTTTATAGTTGAAGGAGACTCAGCTGGTGGAAGTGCAAAACAGGGTCGTGATAGGCGCTTTCAGGTAAATTTATAACTGTTAGTTTGTAGTTTTGGCAAGCATATGTGATGATTTATAGAAAAATAGATGGGAATGTGGTGGAAGAGAAAGGTATTACAAAGTTGGATCCTGATAGCCAATTTGCAATATACCTTTTTTAGCGGTGAATGTTTTTTCTTTTAAATTAATGGAGTGGAGTGGAATGGAAGAGCAAGCTAAACCATAAAATTATATTTTGCCTCCATTGCAATAGACCTTTTTATAATAGTGATCTGAATTGGTAGTTGTTTTGTGTTAAGCATTTGATGATTATGGAGAAGTAAATGGGAAAGGAATGGAAGAGAAAGCTATTAAAAAGTTGGGTCCTGATAGTCTTTTCTGCACTAAACCTCATTCAATAGTGATGTATATTGGTAGCTGTTTTGTGTTATGCATTTGATGATTTTTAGAATAGTAAATGTGAAATGATTGGAAGAGAGCTATTTAAAATTTGGATCCTGATATCTTTCAAAGCATGGATGCCAGATTAAATGGTCATCGTTTGGAAAAGGAAGCACTTCTCTGTAACCTCATTCCACTACCATTAAGTTTGCAGAACTTACTGGTTCAAATATCACTATAGCAGAACAATTATTCCACTACTTTTACTGTCTATGGGGTCAATCATTCTAACTTTCATTTTGTATCCATAGAGTGTGTTGCTGTGGTAATAAAATTGAGGAACTGTTCAGATAAAAATATGACCTGATACATTATTTGTCTTGCCCTCAGTGTGATGGCATTCTGATATTTGTGGCTTGACCAGAATGTTGTTCTTGCTTTGGCTTCGTAATGCATTGGGAATCAGATACAATGATTTGAAAACAATAGCCTTCTTAAATGGATCATCCATCTTTTCTTTGTAAAATGTTATGAGATGGCTGTAATTTATATTGTGAAATATTTTCTGCAGGCCATTCTGCCACTGAGGGGTAAAATTCTGAACATTGAAAGGAAGGATGAGGCAGCAATGTATAAAAATGAAGAGATTCAAAATCTAATTCTTGGTCTTGGACTTGGGGTGAAGGTTGAATAAATTTTGTTATATGTTTTCATTTATAATATTATTTATTTATTTATTTTTAAGGAATCATGTACATAATCTTCTTTGTTTCAGGGTGAGGACTTTAAGAAGGAGGCTCTACGTTACCATAAGATTATCATTTTAACAGATGCTGATATAGATGGTGCTCACATCCGTACTCTGCTTCTGACATTTTTCTTCAGATATCAGGTAGGGAACAGATATTTTGTGGGAATTTTTTCCTACGGTATATCTAAAAACAGAAATTAATAAGAAATAAATAACATAAGAAACCCCACTTATTTAGTTATTTGCAATGGCTACAAACATGATGCAGTAGTTCTTGCTTGCAGAGAGCCTTATTTGATGAGGGCTACATATATGTTGGCGTTCCACCGCTTTACAAGGTTTGTATTTGTATCTGAATTAATCAGAGGGATTTTATAGAATAGTATATAGCTAAGTCCATTGGTTTTGCTGAAATGACCAGGTTGAGAGGGGAAAGCAAGCCAAATATTGCTATGATGAAGCTGAACTTAAAATGCTTCAGAGCTCCTTCCCTTCGAATGCGTCTTACAACATTCAGAGGTTCAAAGGTTAGTATGAACACTATGAAACTGAAGTTTATATGGTTCAATGCATGCTGTTAGTGGCCGATAATGAACTCCTTTGTAACGGCATATATGTTTTCAAGTCAGTAGGTCCTTTATGGGCATGGCAGAGCCATTAGTGCCCACAACGTCAGCTGACTCTTCTCGTGCCTCAGACTTTATTAAAATGTTATGTTTGTGTGCAATTATATAGAGGAGTTGATGTTGTACGAGCAGATTACTAGATGACTAATGGGTGTCAATGACATTAATAGGCCAACTTTGTAACTTTCTGCAGTTTACTAGATGAGAGGCAATTTGTCTTCCCTAGGTGACATGTTTAAATATTAGAATTCATAGTATTATCTTTCTAGCACATGTTTTGTTCCAATGCTATGTGAAAATTGTTTTTGCTAGATTTCCGGTTTGGACCAAAAGCCACCACCTAAATTTTAAACTATCAACATCAACCTGTCAGTCACTCTTTTGTAGCAATATACCATGAAAAGAGAAGAAAATCTAGGTGTTCCTTACGGATCACATATGGGTAGGGTAGGGCTGCCAAAAAAGTTGTTGAGGCAAGCTAGAGCTTATGCTTGATGAACAGTTTGAGCTTGAATTTTGGTTACTTTTTTAGGAAAACTAATGAAAAGGGCTTGAAAACTTGGAGTTTTAACGATAAGGACAAAATAAAGGGTAAAGTGAATAGTGCCAGGATTGACTTTTAGTGTAAAAATGTAGTTTTTCGTTAAAGTGAACAGTACCAGGAGCTTTTCGTTAAAGTTCCCTATTTTTTTTTTCCTTTTTCAAAATGTAATTTCCTACCTGTTAAGTAACCTCTATATCCTAAAAACTTAAGCTGTTGTCAACAGTGCATGTCAAGCCAACACACCCTCACATGCAGCTGCATCCTGTACATGAGGAAGCTGAGAAAGTCAGATGGAGAGTCAGATATATCGTAAAACATTTATACAACCCATCCTGCACCTTGCACATTAATGGATAAGTGCAGAAGAAGGGATTAGAGGCCTTTCATTTTAGAACCTTCAGCAACTAAAGCTATGATGCTAAATTTAAACAACCATTGAGCCCCAAAATACTTAAAAGCTAGGAAACTAGCCATCACCACCTAAATGGTATCTGCTTTAATGTCAGCAGATGGCTTTTCGTTCAAATTGTAATTTCAATGATATATATGTGAGCTAGGTTTTACTCAAGCTTGGTTCATTATACCACATAATTCTGAAATAGAGATTAAACATAAGCAATCTTCTGCTCATAAACTGGCCACATGCAGCTCTAAACATGGGTGTACCTTGGCATTCACACTCCGTGTTAGGGTTATATCATACAATCCTTTGACAATCAACTGCTCTATCGAGTAATGGAAGCATTAAACCCAGATAAGGCCCAAGGGCATACTAATGGAAACATCTACTAAATTATCTGTTTCTACAGATAAAGACATCCCTATGTTTATTTTTTGGAAAGTTATTATGCTGCTAGTGAATTCAAGCCATGTATGACTGAACTTTCAGTTGGAACTAGCTGTTTAATTATCATGTTGGTATGATTGCAATGCAGGCCTGGGGGAAATGATGCCTGCCCAGTTATGGGAAACAACAATGAATCCTGAGCAGAGGCTTCTTAAACGATTAGGGGTTGAGGATGCTGCTGAGGCAAACATTGTGTTTTCATCCCTTATGGGTGCTCGGGTAAGTAGAGCGTGTATAAAGGTTATTTTGCTCAGGTATGATTAACTGAAGCTATTTGGCGCTTATATTTGCAAGGGCTGCCTTCTAAGCACTACCTTATGGTTTTCGAAATCAAAAGTGACTCCAAGACATTCTGTTGTCTACAAAGTTATATCATGAAAGCCCCTGCTGTCTCTAGCGTGTGTGCTCTTTATGGTGTGTCTTAAAATATCCAAAACATTGAAAGAATTGAGTCCGGCCATGTTACTAAATGGTAGCAAAATATGCATGATGGAATTAATTACTTTTGTATCATCTATATTTACCCGTTATCAAAACGGGATTTGAAATGTAGAAACATACTGCTGATAGGCTATTTGTTTTAAGGTTGGAGTCATTCAGCTTCCCAGATGCCATAACTAATGTATCATTGAGTGAAATGCCAGTTTATGTAGATATTTGTGGGTATCTTTGTTTTAGGTGGATTACCGGAAGGAGCTCATAAAGAATTCTGCGAGCATGATCGACCTCGATAAGTTGGATATTTAAAGGAGCCATGGATCCAGGAAAGACGAGGAGTTATGAACCTGTATACAAATTTTGCAGACAAGCAGAAACTCTTGGCACAATTATCAAACATGCTTTATGGTGCGTTTTTTATTCATAGCTGTGAAACCAACTGCGTGTCGCACTCCTTTTGAGTTTAGGTAGTTTTTTAGAGGGTTTTGTATTTATTGTAGGAAATTCTGTTTACTTACATGTGGTGATTTGCCTTTCCATTGGGACGACTCTATTCGATTTCTTGAAATCTTATTATTTGTTATATGAAATTCTGTTTTTTGTATTTATTGGAGAAAATTTCTTAGTTTCAGGAAATGCAGCCGGTAGTTATACGGGTGATTTTGTGTAGAATCAATAAAAAGTGACAATATTAACAACATATTGACAATATTTATGTTAATTATAAACAGGTCAATCATGTATTGTGATACGTAAATGCATTTAAAATAAACAAAAATTACAAAATTTGCCACTGCAGTCGGCACCCACTTTAATGCAGTGTTTGAATTTAGACACTGCCATGTGGTGTTTGAATTTAGACACTACAATGTTCCTACTTATATGGATGATTTTCTGATTCTATTTTTTACATTTGGATTTAGACATTACGTTGCAGTATTCGTCTGATTCTATTTTTTATATTTGGATTTAGACACTGCGGTCACTAGTATTCGTTTCCTAGTACTGTTTTTTAACATTTGGATTCGGACATTGCAATGCCATGTCCGTTTCCTGGTTTTGTTTTTTTGAGTTGAGTAGATTTCTCCATGGAGAGAGAGAGAGAGAGAGAGAGAGAGAGAGAGAGAGAGAGAGAGAGAGCCTATTTTATCTAAAAAGAAGCCCTGTGAAAGCGTCCCCTTAACTCCTCTTTCTCCCTTGCATTGCCACACCTCACAGCCATTAACAAACCCAAATTCAATTGCAGGTCATTTGTGCTCTAAGTTTGATTTATTTTTTTGCTCTCTTACTGTTTAAGATTTCTATTTGTCCTCTTCTTCTTCATCTTTGAGACTTCTCTCTCTACTGAAACTTTGTTTCTCTCTATAATTCTTCCATAGTTATGAAAAAGATCTCTGCAACCAAAAGGCACCGGTTTCCACGACCCTTTTCTTTTTTGTTTTGTTAACATTGGCTGAGTTTTTAGGGTTGAGGGACCTACAATTGAGGGGTATGGCAGTGTTGGGGCTGATTTTGGAGAGGGTAGGGTGAGGGACTTGCAATTGTGGGTTGTGGGTGGTGGGGTTGAATTTGATTTGGAATTGTGGGGGGAGGGGGGGCTGGTTATTCTAGGTTGATAGCTTCGAAGTGAGGGAGAGAGAAGAGTTGAGGGGAAGAGAAGGAGAAGATATTTTGGCCGTTGAATTTGTATCATGGAAGAGATCCATCGGTTCAGAGGATCGCCACAAAATTGATCCGAAGAGGATCTAAATCCCTATTTATAATAGCTTAAGCCCAAATGACATTCATAGAGAGAAAATAGAGAGAAAAGATAGAAGAGTCAAATTCTAACTATTTATAATCACTTAAAGCCTATGTTGCATTCATCATTGACTTATGCCTAATTAATAAAAATATATCATTGATTAAGTCCGAAATAAAAATATGTCATTGATATATGGTTTAATAGTAAAATTTTTATTGATCTTTGGCTAAATTACCTTAGTTATATTCACTGTTCTAAAACTAGCGTTGCCTAGGCATTGGCGGTTGACCACGGCTCGATTAATCCCTAAGAATTTGAAAATTAAGAAATGACGCCTAGACCTGCTTAGGTCGCGATTCGCACTTAGACAAAATTGATAACTTTTATTTTGCATTCTATTTTTTAAATTAATTGTAAGAGACTTGTTAAATACTTAGATGAACACTCATTATATGCTTGTGCCCCATGTTTTCACTATGGTCTAATACTTTATAATCTATGTTATTATATTTTGCAATTTATGTATCTAAATACAATTATGTATTTTTTTAAATATAAGTATATTGTAGATATTTATTTACATGTTATATAATAAATTTAATTAAAAATAAAAAAATGGCTAAAGTTTTGCCCGCCACCTGACTAGTGCGTAGCAATTTTTAGAACCTTGGTTATATCATGGGACACTCGAGTGAGGTAACAAGAATTCTAATGTGTCAATTTTGAAGAAAGCTATAAAAAAGACTTGGACGGAGAAAAATGGAAGGCTAAAATTTGTAGAAGTAAACTTTTTTTCTTTTTGTTGTAAATTGTAGATGAGCTTGAGGAGAAAGACAAGGATAACAACAACAACAACAACAACAACAAAGGCTTATCCCACTAAATGGGTTGCCTATATGGATTCTGCCTATATGGATTCTAGAATGCTACTGCGCCCAGTTTTTCGCCAAGTTTTCCGTTAGCTCCAAGTACTCCATGTGTTTTCTTAAAGTCTCTTTCCAAATTTGTCTAAGTCTTCCTCTACCCCTTTTTCCCTGAGCATCTGTCTCATAACCACATTTTCTAATCGGAGCATTTATAGATGGTTCACCTATTCAAACCAGCTTAACCAATTTTCTCTCATCTTATTTTCAATTGCAGCCACTCCTACTTTACCTCGAATATCCTTATTCTTAATCATGTCCTTTCTCACGTGCCAAACATCCAACGAAGCATTCTCATCTTTGCCACACTCATTTTTTCCACTTGGTGATGCTTGACCGTCCAACATTCCGTGCATAAGGCAAGCCTTATTGTTGTCCTATAAAAATTTTCCCTTGAGCTTCAGTGGCATATGACAATCAACAACACACACCCGATGCACTTTTCTACTTCATCCATCCAGCTTGTATTATATGATTGAGATCTCCATCAAATTTTCTGTTCTTTTGCAAGATAGTTCCAAAAAGTGAAAGTGTTCAATCTTTGGTACTTCTTGATCTCCAATCCTCATCTCTGTCTCATTTGGACCCCCATACTCACTGAACTTGCACTCCATATAATCCATCTTTGACCTATTTAGGGGAAGATCTTTACATTCCAACACCTCCAGCCAAAGGTTAAACTTCGCATTTACTCCTTCTTGCTTTCATCTATTATCACTATATCATTTGCTAAAAGCATATACCAAGGGATATCATCTTGAATATTTCTCATTAAGTCATCTATTAACAATGCAAAAAGGTAAGGACTTAAAACTTGAACATTGGTGTAACCCTATGGTTATGAGAAAGCTTTTAGTTTTTCCTTCATGAGTTCTTATTGCAGTCTTTGCTCCATCATATATATCCTTTATTGCTTGGATATATGTTACTCATACTTCTTTCTTCACTAAAATCCTCCAAAGAATTTCTCTTGGGACCATATCATACACTTTTTCCAATGCTATAAAGACCAAGTGCATCCTTTTGCATATCTCTATATAGCTCAATCAATCTTCGTAAAAGATAGATTGCCTCCATAGTCGAGCACCCTAGCATGAACCTGAATTGATTGTCTGAGACTTGTGTCTCTTGCCTCAATCTATACTCAATTACTCTTTCCTAAAGCTTCATTGTATAACTCATTAAATTAACGCACCTATAGTTCATGCAATTTTGTATGTCGCTCTTATTCTTGTAGATAGGCACCAAAGTAGTGCTTCTTCGCCACTTATTTGTCATTTTTTTGTTTTCAAAATCTTATTGAAAAGGTTTGTGAGTCATGCAATACCCGTCTCTCCCAAGACCTTCCACACTTCAATCGGTATATCATCCGGACCCACTGCTTTTTTCTACTTCATTTTTTCAGAGCTACAACCACTTCCTCTTTCCTAATTCAACAGGAGAAAGAGTAATGTGGAGCAAAACCCTTGGACTCTCATTATACCTTTTTTGCAACTTTTCAGGTACAACTAGCCATGGAATCCGACATTTGGCTAGCATCCCCCTTTGTATCCAAACACATTGGGTGAGTACTTTCTCTTTGAAAGTGACTTGTTTTTGCATTCTATTTTTTAAATTAATTGAAAGTGACTTGTTTTTCTTCTTTTAGATTCCAGCATCACCCTTGTTTTTCTTCTTTTTTGATATGTACATCCATTACCAACATGCAATGTTGGTTAGCTAGGCTATTTCACAATATAACTTTGCAATCCTTACAAGTTATACGATCCCCCTTCCTCATTAAAAAGAAATCTATTTGTGTTTTTGATGACCAACTCTTGTAGGTGATCATATACTCTTCTCTCTCAAAGAATGTATTGGCTAAGAAAAGATCGCAAAATCCAAATTGTCTTCCCCCTCCTCATTTCTCTCCCCAAAACCTTTGCTACCAGGAAAACCTCTTTAGTTGTCTTTTTCCTTGCCCACTTGTCCATTTAAATATCCTCTTAGGAGTAATTTCTTCATCTGAGAGATTCCTTGAACCAGTTCTCCAAGATCTTCCCAAATATTTTTTTACTTATGAGTTCTTATCCTATCACAATCTTGATTGCTATGATTCTATCCCTGACCCTTTTAACATGTACAACATCTTTTATTAGAGTCTTAGCCATGATGATGCCAACACCATTTTTCGATCTGTTTGTGCCCAAATACCGAATCTTAAAATATGAGTTTTCGAGATCCTTTGCCTTAAGATCAACCCACTTAGTTTCTTGGATGCACATAATACATATCCTTCCCCTCACCATAACTTCCACTACTTTCATAAACTTTCCCGTTAGTATTTTTCACGTTCCTAAATGCATTCTACTATCTTGAACCGCACCCTCATATCCCAGCTTCTTTGATCTCACCCATCTAGTAAGGTCAAAATACGTCTTTTGCTTAACTTGAGTAAAAGTTAATTTTAGTAGATGCTTCCAAATAACCTTGAATGGAGTTGTTAAAAAAAAAGTTTCTACAACACCTTTGCTCATTTAACGCTGCATCTAGTTGCCAATGGAGATACAACAACCTTTGCTCACTTATCAATGTGTTCAGGCCACACACCTCGTCACTTCCGGGTAACAAACTAGCTTTAACGTGTTTCGTTTAGAATTCATTATCATAAAGATTCAACATGAAAATGGAGTGCCGGCTATTGACTACCTGACACCCTCCCCTCCTCCTTTATCCGGAATTGGGACTGGCAACGTAAGATAAACTTACCCAATAAACAACCATAGCACAAAAATGACTATGGAAGGTACATTTTCTGAATGAGAAATTAGACAAGTGATTAGCAGAGCTGCACTTAAAAGAATCTTCAAATCCGTAAGATTTAAAAAACGTCTGTCCAACAGTGGAGCCAGTCTTAACAAATACAGGGCACTTAATTGGAGCGTCGACGGTTGTTTCGAAACCCTGTTTTGAATACTGTTTTCCACTCCATATGTGTTCCCAACAAGAAGTTTCTCCTCCTCTTGGAAAATAGGCCTTCACATTATTCTTGCCTTTCTCTAGGATTGGCACCACTAGAATCTCAGGGGCCGGTTAGAAACTACCGGTAGGTCAAGTTATAGACATGTTTGTCATGTGGGTAATGCAGAAATAGGTGCGGGCATACATGCAGAGCTTTTTTAGCGGCTTCCTGCGATGCAAAGAGTTAAACAATTAGTCAGACTTTCTGGTGAAGTTGCTAGATGTTGTATACAATTAGTATAGTATACAAGAAACCTTGGAACAACCAATACAAGCTGGATGCTATAGAACTTCCAAGATCTATAAATCTTGGCAAAGCGTGCAGAATGCGACAGAGTTCGGTCGTTTGAGTAGGATTGGCTGTTGCAAAATGGTTTGTTTCCCTAGTTGCACAAGATATTTGAATCAGTAGATGATAACAATTCCATTATTCCGCTAAAAAATCATTAAAAACTCTATTAGTCATACCTGCCAAACGCAAGCGTATGAAGGTTTTATTCAGGGACAACAAAATTGTAGCTTTAGTTCTGTTAACTTGACTTAATATTGACAATGGTTAATGATAAAGATGATGCTTATTTTGTATTTCAGGTGTCATGTGTCCGGAAGACAGTCGTGAAGGCATTTAGCTCCATCCATCGCAAAAACAACTCTTCACTTCTTCGATAGTTAATTAAAGGTAGGTTTACAGCGCAGTACCCTCCAATGTCACTATTAGGGATGAGCAACGGTTATGGCGGCCGGTAACCGTGGTTATTTACCCATAACCGTTTATATACATACGCGCATAACCGTTTACTTGTTGGGTAATTGCATAAATGGTTATACCCATAACCATAACCGTTTATAAATGATTATCCATACCCATAACCGTGTACCCATTTAACCATAACCATTTACTCATTTAACCATAACCATAACCATTTACCTGTTTTTGAACTCGTTTATCCTTTTTTACCCATTTACCCATTTTTTCATCCGTCTACATGTTTTTTTTAACAACTTGAAAATTACAAAATAAAAATTTGTCATAATTTTTGTTTTCTGACAATTAAACACCGTTATAGGTATATTTTAGCATGCATTTCCCTATTTTAATCATTTAAGTCCTCATACAATTCCAATAATTGAAATAATAGTTTACGAACGATATTTTTCTGCTACACCCAAGCAAGTCTTTATTAATAATTCATATGATTACAAAGTAAAGCTTCTAAAAACAAAAAGTAGTCGTTATCTTGAATAATAGATGATTCACAGCTCCAAAATATTCTGAAACTAAACACTTTCGAACACGTTCAATCACAAAGTACCGTCGACTCATTCTCACCAAAAGCGGCCTACAAAAGAAATGTATAAATTGAATTAGTATCTCATTTAGGAACACCAACACCAATTAGCATGAATAGAAGGCATTATGCAAAACCAACTGATATAAAACACCACTCAATCAACAGTTCCTTTACTAACAAAATGGCATCATGCAAAACCAACTGATATAAAACACCACTGATATAATAGTGTGCTGCTTGTATGGCAATTTCATGAATCAGTTTATAACTTTACAAACATGAATCGGTTACATTAACACAAAACCAAAATGGAAAAAGTAGTCATAAGGCCATCATCCTCTCACCCACAAAACCCTATTCGCCCCTCCAATTCAATTTCGATGGAATTCAATTTTGTGAGTTCTCTGAGGGTTTTTAATTTTTTTTTAATTTTACATATATTAAATTAAATGGGTAAATGGATATCCGTTATAACCACGGATAATACCTATAAACCAATGGATACCTGTTATAACCGCGGATAATACCCATAACCGCACATTTAAATTTCACGGATAAACGGTTATACCCATAACCGTTTATTTGTCTAAACGGTTACCCATAACCGTAACTACAAACTTTAAATGGGCGGGTAACCGCGGTTACCCAAACCCATGGATATTTTGCCCATCCCTAGTCACTATGATTAAATGCATACCCAAAAAGTCCACCACGGAGTAGGCCAACGACAACACTCTTTATTCCATCATTAGTCTGCCAGCTTACCATTTGGTCTCCTTCCCAAAATAACATCCCCATTCGGGGCCATCTCTGGAACCAGCTCTTATAAAATCTAGGTCTTCTTTATCCTTTCCCACACGGTTAGCTTTCCACTAATCCACAAACTCTCTAGTGCCCACAGCTCTGGATACTTACTGGGCTGAAATAGGATCTTGGCCTGAATTAACACAACAACAACAACCACAACAAAAAAGCCTTTTCCCACTAAGTGGGGTCGGCTATGTGAATCCTAGAACGCCATTGCGCTCGGTTTTGTGTCATGTCCTCCGTTAGATCCAAGTACTCTGAGTCTTTTCTTAAGGTCTCTTCCAAAGTTTTCCTAGGTCTTCCACTACCTCTTCGGCCCTGAACCTCTGTCCCGTAGTCACATCTTCGAACTGGAGCGTCAGTAGGCCTTCTTTGCACATGTCCAACCCACTCATTCCTAATCTTATCCTTTCTCATGAGCCCACACCTCCAACAAAGCATCTTCATCTCCACTACACTCATTTTGTGTACGTGTTGATGTTTCACCGCCCAACATTCTGTGCCATACAGCATCGCCGACCTTATTGCCGTCCTATAAAATTTTCCCTTGAGCTTCAGTGGCATACGACGGTCACACAACATGCCGGATGCACTCTTTCACTTCATCCATCCCGCTTGTATTCCATATATTTTGTCTTTGATCGGCTTAGGCGAAGACCTTTAGATTCCAACACTTCTCTTCAAAGGTTAAGCTTCGCATTTACCCCTTCCTGAGTTTCATCTATCAACCCTATATCGTCTGCAAAAAGCATACACTAAGGAATAACATCTTGAATATGTCCTGTTAACTCATCCATTACCAATGCAAAAAGGTAAGGACATAAGGATTGTTGATGCACAAAATCAGTGAGGACTTTGGTACAACAGAAAGTATTAAGTTTGTGACCTTCGCTAGATTGCTTCGGTCATTAGTGTTGATAAGTATGTAAAAGGATAGAGACAGGAGAGCAAACACAAGATGTACGTGGTTCACCCAGATTGGCTACGTCATCGGAGTAGAGGAGTTCTCATTAATTGTGAAGGGTTTACACAAGTACATAGGTTCAAGCTCTCCTTTAGTAGGTACAAGTGAATGATTTAGTACAAATGGCATTAGGAAATATTTTGGGAGAATGATCTCCTTTTATAGAAGAGAGTTTCTAGCCTTGTTCTGACATTGACACATGTCGTGTTGTGATTGGCTTCCGATGTTGACACGTGTTGCGCTATGATTGGCTTCTGATGTCGACACGTGTCACTCTGTGATTGGCCTCTTGGTTGAAGGGAAACTCTTCTGGGTCCTTGACGGTATAACGTTGACCGATGCTCGGTAGTTTCGAGATTGGTCAAGTATGATACAAACAATGCTCCCCTAAGTTCCTGAGTGAGGGAAGCTCCTCGGTTGGGGACTTGCAAGATCCAAGCCGCTGAGTAATCACGAAACTTCTAAGTACCGAAGTGTCGTATCGTCTTCACTTGCCTTATCTGTCTCATAGGTAGATGTGGCATCTTCTCTGGAAGTACTTTTCCTCCGTCCAGGGGTGGTATCTTTAACTGGTGGAGATGCACAAGGTAATGTATCAATTTCACTTGAAGCTTACTTGTAGTTTTAGGCTTGGTTAAGTGCGATACAAACCATGTAGTAGGAGTCCCCCAAGTCGCCGAGCTAGGGGATTTGCTGAAAGAGGTGACAGACAAGGTAAGCAATCAGAGCTCCAAGCAATCAGTCCCAGATCAGAAGTTTGATTTCGAGTTCCGGCTGATTGTTCTCATTCTCCTTATCTTGCAGGCAGCATGAAGGATAAAGAGAAGAAAAGGAGAAGAAATGATATGAGATACTTTTGCTTTTGAAGAAGTAACTTTCCACAGGCTTATTCTTGAACTGGGCTGGAGGGTTTTCTGGTTTCCTCCAGAGTATAAGGCCGACTGAAGAATTTGAGGGTCAAAACAAGTCCATTAAATCTAGAGCACGTTCGACCCTGCTGATATGGGATACTTTTGCTGTTGACAAAGTAGTGGAAGTATCGGCACGTGTTTTGTTATGCTTGTCTCCACATGCTTCCTTGTATCATTCTCACTTGCCCTATCTGTTCCTCAGGCAGCTGTGGTATCTTCTCTGGAAGCATAAGATGTTGAAGATGAGTACTCGAGAGCAATGTCAGGTAAGTAATCAGGTAAGGGGTTCCAGGCAGTCAGTTTCTAACTGGAAGCTTGATTCCAAGTGCTGACTGATTGCTCTCTTTCTCCTTGACTTACAGGTAAGAATAAGGCCAAAGGAAAAGACAGGGAAAAAGCATGATATGGGATACTCTTGCTTTTAACCCTGATGATATGAGATATTCTTGCTCTGGTGTAGCTTGTTTGCAGAGGTATTATCGAGGGGAAAGAAAGCTGAGTATTTCGAGAGGCTTCGTTGGGAGTGCCCTATCAGATATGAGGAAGGGTTGAGCATTTTTGCAGGTCTGCATGTTCGTTGAGGATGGAGGTCGACATATATAGGAGTCTCCCTAACAACAAGTAGTAATGCTATTCCTTTACCCTTCTTGGTCATAGCACTGTAGTGGGAGCTGCCAGCTTCACGTGTTTTAACTCTGTCAGAGCACTTTGAAAAAATGGTCTGTGGTATCTGGAAAGCTGATGTTGCGTGTGAAGATTACAGACAAGCTTTATCCAAGGAGATCTGGCTCTCGAAGTTGAGAAAGCAATGCCTCTTCAGTTTTCGAACAAGCGATCCTGTCGGGGATCTGGCTCTCGAGATTCGGAGAACGGTGCCTCTTTGATTTTTGAGAAAGCAATCTTGCTGGGAGTCTGGCTCTTGAAATTCGGAGAGCGGTGTCTCTTCAATTTTTGAGAAAGTAATCCTATTGGGAGTCTGGCTCTCGAGATTCGGAGGGCGGTGCTTTTTCGATTTTGGAGCAAGCAATCTTGTTGGGAGTGTTTTCTCAAATGTGAGTAAAGGTTGGGCATTTTTGCTAGTCTACCTTGCCACGGAGCACAGAGGTTGACACACAGGGACTTTCCAATTATCCAGTAGTGGTGCTGTTCCTTTACCCTTATGGGTAATAATATGGTAGCTAGACCTTCAAAATTTATGTGTCTAATCTTTGTTAGTGCTGTTTCTTTGCTATTCTTTTACTCTTCTTGGTCATAGCGATGTAGTGGGAGCTGCAAGTTTCGCGTGTCTAAACTTTGTCAGAGATCTTTGGCAAAGTTATCTGTGGTACCCATGAGCTGTGTTAAGTGTGGAAAGTGGATGATTGAACAGTAAGATTCACGTGCTTTCTACTTCACCAGAAATCTTCGACAAATTGCCCGTAATTTCCGCAAAGCTAAGTGTGCATGTGACAGGTGCTGACAAGGCTGAGAAAGCAGGTGCCTCTTCGATTTCTTAGATCGACCCTCATGGTCTTTGAGCAGCCCAGCTTTTGAGAAAGCAAGCACCTCTTCGATCTCTGAGATCGGCCCTCGTGGTCTCTGAGTAGCCCAGCTTTTGAGAAAGCAAACGCCTCTTCGATTTCTGAAGCTCCGTCGAGTACAGATTTTTATAGAGGCTGGCATTAAGTTCCAAAGCACACTTGAATCTCCACCAGTAGAAGCTCCATTTTTGCACTTCTAAGATCTTGATTTGTACCTCTTCTTTCTTCAACACCTTTGAAAATGTCTGACCCTTTCGACCGTCGTTTTGACTTGAACCTTGGTGAAGAGGCAGCCGCGCCTTCTTCAGACAACATATGGTGCCCATCCTTCTTATCCCCTACTGGTCCTCTTACCGTTAGGGATTCCGTGATGAAGAATGATATGACCGCTGCGGTGGTGGCCAGGAACCTTATAACTCCCAAAGATAACAGACTTCTTTCCAAACGGTCTGATGAGTTGGCTGTTAAGGATTCTCTAGCTCTCAGTGTTCAGTGTCCAGGTTCTGTGTCTAATATGGCTCAACGCCTATTTGCTCGAAACCGCCAAGTTAAATCATTGGCGGCTGAAGTGATGAGTCTCAAGCAAGAGATTAGAGGGCTCAAGCATGAGAATAAACAGTTGCACAGGCTCGCACATGACTATGCTACAAACATGAAGAGGAAGCTTGATTAGATGAAGGAATCTGATGGTCAGATTTTACATGATCATCGGAGATTTGTGGGTTTGTTCCAAAGGCATTTATTGCCTTCGTCTTCTGGGGTTGTACCGCGTAATGAAGCTCCAAATGATCAGCCTCTGATGCCTCTTCCTTCTAGGGTTTTGTCCAGTACTGAGGCTCCAAGTGATCACCCTCCGGTGCTTTCTCTTTCTGAGGCTCTACCGACTACTGAGACTTCTCCTAAGCAACCTTTGTGAAGGCCCCCTCTTGTTTGTTTATTTTGACTTATGTATATGTACATATTTGTAACTTATCGTAGATGTCAATAAATAAGCTTTGCTTCATTTCAACGTATTGTGTTAAATACACCAAAGCCTTCTTCACTAAGTTCTTTGAATTTTTCTTTTGTTGAAGCTTGTATGTTGAAGCTTTGTGAGTGAAGCATGTAGGTTCAGGTAGTGTTCCCTTAATTTCTCAAGTGAGGAAAACTTCTCGGTTGGAGACTTGAAAAATCCAAGTCACTCAGTGGGGTCGACTATATGAATCTTAGAACGCCATTGTGCTCGGTCCTATGTCATGTCCTCCGTTAGATCCAAGTACTCTAAGTCTTTTCTTAGAGTCTCTTCCAAAGTTTTCCTAGGTCTTCCTCTTCCCCTTCGGCCCTGAACCTCTATCCCGTAGTCGTATCTTCTAACCGGAGCGTCAGTAGGCCTTCTTTGCACATGTCCAAACCACCATAACCGATTTTCTCTCAGCTTTCCTACAATTTCGGCTACTCCTACTTTACCTTGAATATCCTCATTCCTAATCTTATCCTTTCTCGTGTGCCCACACATCCAACGAAGCATCCTCATCTCTGCTACACCCATTTTGTGTACGTGTTGATGCTTCACCGCCCAACATTCTGTGCCATACAGCATCGCCGACCTTATTGCCGTCCTATAAAATTTTTCCTTGATCTTCAGTGGCATACGATGGTCACACAACATGCCGGATGCACTCTTCCACTTCATCCATCCAACTTGTATTCTATGGTTGAGATCTCCATCTAATTCTCCGTTCTTTTGCAAGATAGATCCTAGGTAGCGAAAGCAGTCGCTCTTTGGTATTTCCTGATCTCCGATCCTCACCCCTAACTCATTTTGGCCTCCATTTGCACTGAACTTGCACTCCATATATTCTATCTTTGATCGGCTTAGGCGAAGACCTTTAGATTCCAACACTTCTCTCCAAAGGGTAAGCTTCACATTTACCCCGTCCTGAGTTTCATCTATCAACACTATATCGTCTGCGAAAAGCATACACCAAGGAATATCATCTTGAATATGTCCTGTTAACTCATCCATTACCAACGCAAAAAGGTAAGGACTTAAGGATGAGCGTTGATGTAATTCTACAATTATGGGGAAGCTTTCGGTTTGTCCTTCATGAGTTCTTATGGCAGTCTTTGCTCCTTCATACATATCCTTTATAGCTTGGATATATGCTACTCGTACTCTTTTCTTCTCTAAAATCCTCCAAAGAATGTCTCTTGGGACCCTATCATACGCTTTTTCCAAATCTAGAAAGACCATGTGTAAATCCTTTTTCCCCTCTTTATATCTTTCCATCAATCTTCGTAAGAGATAGATTGCCTCCATGGTTGAGCGCCCTGGCTTGAACTCGAATTGGTTGTCCGAAACCCGTGTCTCTTGCCTCAATCTATGCTCAATAACTTTCTCCCAGAGCTTCATTGTATGACTCATTAGCTTAATACCCCTATAGTTCATGCAATTTTGTACGTCGCCCTTATTCTTGTAGATAGGCACCAAAGTGCTCTTTCGCCAGTCATTTGGCATATTCTTCATTTTCAAAATCCTATTGAAAAGGTAAGTGAGCCATGCTATACCTGTCTCTTGTTGGAAATGTTCCCTAAAACCAATCATATGATGATACTTTACGGACATTTCACAAAGTTAAACTAATGTAGTTTAGATATAAAGGGCAAAGATTATTGTTTGAGCCGTCTCATATAAATGTTATATGCTTAAACGATAAGTCCAAGGAATATGTGATTGGGAGAATGCAATCTAAAGAAGTTAGATTCATGAGACCATTCTTTCGTAGACACATCCTAAACGTTCCTGATCATAGGATTGCAAATTGGGCATTAACAGTCCGTTAAGATCAGTACGTGCTGTGTCTTCTCTCAGGGAGAGTGACTAGTCTCGAGTCATTGGTGTGTGTGACATCAAGACAAGTACGTAGGTGCTCAATGGAGAATGAGTTCACTGAACACGATTAACGAAAAGTTCTCATATTCATGTCACATGAGCACTCATGGTTGGGATAATGCAAAGTAGTCCTTTGACCTGAGGCATCTTAGTTGTCTTGTGGTTAAGTCCTTGATCTTTGATTATGTCAAAGTCACTCCATCAGGAGGGTGTCCACGACATAGTTGGGGTTAAACCACTTAGCAATGGAGGCAAGTGAATGCGCAACAAGGGATCTCTAACCTTCAAACCGTTTGAGGGAGAATACTCTATGATATGATTGAAAATCTCTGATCAGAGTATGAATGAGATTTAGGAAGGCGTTCCAAATCACATTGAAGGTAATCATATAAGCACACGAATCACATTGGATAGTAGACATGAATAAACTATCAAACCAAACAATGTGGTCAAGAGTATTATATTAGAGAAAGACCGTATTGCATTTGTAATCCTAAACTGAATTGGTTCTCCACCTCTTCTGATTAGCTTGGGTAACCATGATATGCTGCTAGGTGTCACTCATGGTTTGTGGAAGCCCTAAACGTGTATAATCACTAAAGGGAGAATTGAAAGTAAGTTTCAATTCACAATCGATGTGAAATGGTTTTAATCGCCCACTGCCTCGCTAAAAGGAACCTAATGGATCGTACACCGTGTAAGGTGGAGATTGAAGAAACAATGGAGATGAGTAAGAATAATTAAATGGTTTAATTATTTATGGCAAGGATTAATTAATATGTTAATTAATCAAACGAATAAAGTTCGTTAAAAGACCACGGGTTAGTTTTGGGCCTCAAGGCCCAATGGGCTTCAAACGTCAAGCCCATTGACTTAAGTTGTATGACAACTTAATTCACAAAGGCCCAAAAGCCCAATAAAACCCTTATGGCCGGCCATGTTAGAGAGAATGGCCTTTTGGTTCTTTAGGTCACTTATTTGAAGTGACTATATAAAGGACTTTATAGCCTAAATTCATTAAGGGTTATTTTGGAGAAAATTGGAGAGAACATGTCTCTCCTTTTCTCTCTAAAGAGGCCGGCCACCCTAGAGGAAAGTAACTAGCAATCTTGCTTCCTCTAGGTCACTCATTTCTTCATCAATCCATCATTGGTGTGGAAACTTAGAGGTTCTCAATTTTGGGAACTTGGAGAATCTATTCTTCCATCCAAATCCATGGATCTAAGAAGCAAGGAATGAAGGCCTTCTCCTTGGGTGATTAGCCTTTGCTTATGCAAAGAGGAATCTACAAAGGTATAAATTTCTCAACTCACTTTGATTTGAGTTGAGTCTTGGTTTACTAATCTACTAGGCTTTGAATTTCATGGTTAATGTTTTGTTTTTAAGTGCATGCAAGCATGATTCCGCCTTTAATTATTAATTGCATGCTAATAGATGTTGCTTAAATGAACATGTTTTCACAAAATCTTCCTTCATCTCTCCCAAGACTTTCCACACTTCGATCGGTATATCATCTGGGCCCACTGCTTTTCTATGCTTCATCTTCTTCAAAGCTACAACCACTTATTCCTTCTTGATTTGATGATAAAAGGAATAGTTTATACACTCTTCTGAGTTACTCAACTCCCCTAAAGAAGTATTCCTTTCATGTCCATCATTGAAAAGATTATGAAAATAACCTCTCAATCTGTCTTTGACCGCGTTCTCTGTAGCAAGAACCTTTCCATCCTCATCCTTGATGCACCTCACTTGGTTTAGGTCCCTTGTCTTCTTTTCCCTTGCTCTAGCTAGTTTATAGATATCCAACTCTCCTTTTTTGGTATCTAGTCGCTTATACATATCGTCATAAGCCACTAACTTAGCTTCTTTCACAGCTTTCTTCGCCTCTTACTTCGCTCTTCTATACCTTTCACCATTTTCATCGGTCCTATCCTTGTATAAGGCTTTACAATATTCCTTCTTAGCCTTCACCTTTGTTTGTACCTCCTCATTCCACCACCAAGATTTCTTTTGGTGTGGAGCAATGCCCTTGGACTCTCCTAATACCTCTTTTGCTACTTTTCGAATACAACTAGCCATGGAATCCCACCTTTGGCTAGCTTCCCCCTCTCTATCCCACACACACTGGGTGATTACTTTCTCTTTGAAAATGACTTGTTTTTCTCCTTTTAGATTCCACCATCTAGTCCTTGGGCATTTCCAAGTCTTGTTCTTTTTTTCTCACTCTTTTGATATGTACATCCATCACCAACAAGTGATGTTGATTAGCCAAGCTCTCTCCTGGTATAACTTTGCAATCCTTACAAGTTATACGATCCCCTTTCCTCATTAGAAGAAAATCTATTTTTGTTTTTGACGACCCACTCTTGTAGGTGATCACATGTTCTTCTCTCTTCTTAAAGAAGGTGTTGGCTAAGAAGAGATCATATGCCATTGCAAAATCCAAGATAGCTTCCCCTTCGTCGTTTCTCTCCCCAAAACCATGGCCACCATGAAAACCTCCATAGTTGCCTGTCTCCTTGCCCACGTGTCCATTTAAATCTCCTCTTATAAATAACTTCTCCGTCTGAGCAATTCCTTGCACCAAGTCTCCAAGGTCTTCCCAAAATTTCTCTTTCGAACTCGTATCCAACCCTACTTGAGGTGCGTACGCACTAATCACATTGATGAGTTCTTGTCTTATTACAATCTTGATTGCCATGATTCTATCTCCTACCCTCTTGATATCTACAACATCTTGTGTCAAGGTTTTATCCACGATGATGCCAACACCGTTTCTCGTTCTATTTGTGCCCGAATACCAAAGTTTAAACCCTGAGTTTTCTAGATCATTTGCCTTAAGACCAACCCACTTAGTTTCTTGTAGGCACATAATATTTATCCTTCTCCTCACCATAACTTCCACTACTTCCATAGATTTTCCCGTTAGGGTTCTTATATTCCACGTTCCTAAATGCATTCTACTCTCTTGAACTCTACCTTTCTGTCCTAGCTTCTTCAACCTCCCCCGTCTAATAGGATCAAAGTACTTCTTTTGTGTGTCCTGTGTAAAGTTGATAGGAGCATATGCTCCCAAACAACTTTGAGTGGAGTCGTTCAAAAAGAAGTTTCTATGGCCCCCTTGCTCATTTAACACTGCATCCGGGTGCCGATGGAGATACAGCGACCCTTGCTCACTTATCACTGTGCTCGGGCCACACAACGCTTCACTTATGGGTGACGCCCTGGCTTTAGCACGATTTCGTTCTGGATTCATTTTCATAAGGATTCGACGTAACCTAGGAGTGCCGGCTGTCGACTACCTGATGCCCTCCCCCTCTTCCTTTATTCGGGCTTGGGATCGGCAATGTAAGATAAACTTACACATTGGCCTGATTTAACGAGTCAAAATAATTTAAAAAGACGAATAGTCACTTACAAGTTACAAGAGACCAAATTTGGAGCCTTAGAATTGTGGTGAGGTAAAGTGGAAAAACAAAAGGCTATTAACTTTCAAAACATACGTGCGATGTGAAGTGAAAAAAAGCTGCATTCTTTTTGCTGGGAAGTGAAAACATAGTTAAGTGATTATTAAAAACTACATAAATATATAAAGCATGAGGCATGTTTGAGCCTTGGCTATTGCTTATGGCACAAATTTCCAGGTTTCATCTGATAAGCTAGTAATATCATACATCATGATAAGTGATGGAAGGGAAACCGTTATGTAACATTTCAAGCTAACGACAATCTAGCACGCAAATGCCCGACCTGTTCCTGACATCCAAATTTTTTTGACATGGCTATGCGTTTCCTAATTTGTCCACGGGTAGAGAGTAAAAGTGAAATCGTGCATGGATTTCCTAGTTCACTCATGCTTTTGGCCATTGTGACATCAAGAGGGCTCTTTCGAAGAATCAAGTTGGGATTTGGAACCTGAATAGAGGGTTGCATCCATAGGAAGACCTTCACATCCATCCTCTGACTCGATCATCCATCATTCAACAACAACAACAACAAAGCCTTTTCCCTCTAAGTGGGGTCGGCTATATGAATCCTAGAACGCCATTACGCTCGGTTTTGTGTCATGTCCTCCGTTAGATCCAAGTACTCTAAGTCTTTTCTTAGGGTCTCTTCCAAAGTTTTCCTAGGCCTTCCTCTACCCTTTCGGCCCTGAACCTCTGTCCCGTAGTCACTTATTCGAACCGGAGCGTCAGTAGGCCTTCTTTGCACATGTCTAAACCACCGTAACCGATTTTCTCTCATCTTTCCTTCAATTTCGGCTACTCCTACTTTACCTCGGATATCCTCATTCCTAATCTTATCTTTTGTCGTGTGCCCACACATCTAACGAAGCATCCTCATCTCCACTACACCTACGTGTTGATGCTTCACCGCCCAACATTCTGTGCCATACAGCATCGCTGGCCTTATTGCCGTCCTATAAAATTTTCCCTTGAGCTTCAGTGGCCTACGACGGTCACACAACACACCGGATGCACTCTTCCACTTCATCCATCCAGCTTGTATTCTATGGTTGAGATCTCCATCAAATTCTCCGTTCTTTTGCAAGATAGATCCTAGGTAGCGAAAACGGTCGCTCTTTGGTATTTCCTGATCTCTGATCCTCACCCCTAACTCATTTTGGCCTCCATTTACATTGAACTTGCACCCCTTATATTCTGTCTTTGATCGGCTTAGGCGAAGACTTTTAGATTCCAACACTTCTCTCCAAAGGTTAAGCTTCGCATTTACCCCTTTCTGCGTTTCATCTATCAACACTATATCATTTGCGAAAAGCATACACCAAGGAATATCATCTTAAATATGTCCTGTTAACTCATCCATTACCAACGCAAAAAGGTAAGGACTTACGGATTGTTGATGCACAAAAGCAGTGAGGACTTTGGTACAACAGAAAGTATTAAGTTTGTGATCTTCGCTAGATTGCTCCGGTCATTAGCATGGATAAGTATGTAAATGGATAGAGACTAGAAAGCAAACACAAGATGTACGTGGTTCACCCAGATTGGCTACGTCCATGGAGTAGAGGAGTTCTCATTAATTGTGAAGGGTTTACAAAGTACATAGGTTCAAGCTCTCCTTTAGTGAGTACAAGTGAATGATTTAGTACAAATGACATTAGGAAATATTGTGGGAGAATGATCTCGTAATCACGAAACTTCTAAGTACCAAAGTGTGGTATCGTCTTCACTTGCCTTATCTACTCATAGGTAGATGTGGCATCTTCTCTGGAAGTACTCTTCCTCCATCCAGGGGTGGTATCTTTAACTGGTGGAGATGCACAAGGTAATGTATCAATTTCACTTGACGCTTACTTGTAGTTTCAGGCTTGGTCAAGCATGATACAAACCATGTAGTAGGAGTCCCCCAAGTCGCCGAGCTAGGGGATCTGCTGAAAGAGGTGACAGACAAGGTAAGCAATCAGAGCTCCAAGCAATCAGTCCCAGATCAGAAGTTTGATTTCGAGTTCCGGCTGATTGTTCTCATTCTCCCTATGTTATAGGCAGCATGAAGGATAAAGAGAAGAAAAGGAGAAAAGGTGATATGAGATACTTTTGCTTTTGAAGAAGTAACTTTCCACAGGCTTATTCTTGAACTGGGCTGGAGGGTTTTCTGGTTTCCTCCAGAGTATAAGGCCGACTGAAGAATTTGAGGGTCAAAACAAGTCCATCAAATCTAGAGTACGTTCGACCTTGCTGATATGGGATACTTTTACTGTTGATAAAGTAGTGAATGTATCGGCACGTGTTCTGTTACGCTTGTCTCCACATGCTTCCTTGTATCCTTTTCACTTACCCTATCTGTTCCTCAGGCAGATGTGGTATATTCTCTGGAAGCATAAGATGTTGAAGATGAGCACTCGAGAGCAATGCCAGGTAAGTAATCAGGTAAGGGGTTCCAAGCACTCAGTTCCGGACTGGAAGCTTGATTCCAAGTGCTAACTGATTGCTCTCTTTCTCCTTGTCTTGCAGGTAAGAACAAGGCCAAAGGAAAAGACAGGGAAAAAGCATGATATGGGATACTCTTGCTTTTAACCCTGATGATATGAGATATTCTTGCTCTGGTGTAGCTTGTTTGTAGAGGGATTCTCAGGGGGAAAGAAAGCTGAGTATTTCGAGAGGCTTCGTTGGGAGTGCCCTCTCAGATATGAGGAAGGGTTGAGCAATTTTGCAGGTCTGCCTGTCCGTTGAGGATGGAGGTCGACATATATAGGAGTCTCCCTAACAATAAGTAGTAATGCTATTCCATTACCCTGCTTGGTCATAGCACGGTAGTGGGAGCTGCCAGCTTCACGTGTTTTAACTCTGTCAGAGCACTTTGAAAAAGTGGTATGTGGTATCTGGAAAGTTGATGTTGCGTGTGAAGATTACAGACAAGCTTTATCCAAGGACATCTGGCTCTCGAAGTTGAGAAAACGGTGTGAAGATTACAGACAAGCTTTATGTAAGGGGCTCTCGAAGTTGAGAAAGCGGTGCTTTTTCGGTTTTCGAACAAGCAATCCTGTCGAGGATCTGTCTCTTGAGATTCGGAGAACGGTGCCTTTTCGATTTTTGAGAAAGCAATCCTACTAGGAGTTTGGCTCTTGAGATTCGGAGAGCGGTGTCTCTTCGATCTTGAAGCAAACAATCTTGTTGGGAGTGTTTTCTCAAATGTGATTAAAGGTTAGGCCTGTTTGCTAGTCTACCTTGCTACGGAGCACAGAGGTTGACACACAGGGACTTTCCAATTATCCAGCAGTGGTCCTGTTCCTTTACCCTTGTGGGTAATAATATGGTAGCTAGACCTTCAAAATTTATGTGTCTAATCTTTGTTAATGCTGTTTCGTTGCTATTCTTTTACCCTTCTTGGTCATAGCAATGTAATGGGAGCTGCAAGTTTCACGTGTCTAAACTTTGTCAGAGATCTTTGGCAAAGTTATCTGTGGTACCCGTGAGCTGATGTTGCGTGTGGAAAGTGGATGATTGAACAGTAACATTCACATGCTTTCTACTTCACCAGAAATCTTCGACAGAATGCCCGTAATTTCCGCAAAGTTGAGTGCATGTGATAGGTGCTGACAAGGTTGAAAAAACAGGTGCCTCTTCGATTTCTGAGATCGGCCCTTGTGGTCTCTGAGCGGCCCCGTTTTTGAGAAAGCAAGCGCCTCTTCGATTTTTACGATCGGCCTTCGTGGTCTTTGAGCAGCCCATCTTTTGAGAAAGCAAACGCCTCTTCGATTCCTGAGATTGGCCCTCGTGGTCTTTGAGCAACCCAGCTTTTGAGAAAGCAAACACCTTTTCGATTTCTGAGTAGGCGCCTCTTCGATTTCTGAAGCTTTGTCGAGTGCAGATTTTTATAGAGGCTGGTATTAAGTTCCAAAGCACACTTGAATCTCCACCAGTAGAAGCTCATTTCTTGCATTTCTAAGATCTTGATTTGTCCGACCTCTTCTCTCTTCAACACCTATGAAAATGTCTAGCCCCTCCGACCGTCGTTTTGATTTGAACCTTGTTGAAGAGGCAGCCACGCCTTCTCCAGACAACATATGGCGCCCATCCTTCTTATCCCATACTGGTCTTCTTACCGTTGGGGATTCCGTGTTGAAGAATGATATGATCGCTGCGGTGGTGGCCAGGAACCTTCTCACTCCCAAAGATAACAAACTACTTTCCAAATGGTCTGATGAGTTGGCTGTTAATGATTCTCTGGCTCTCAGTGTTCAGTGTGCAGGTTCTGTGTCTAATATGGCCTAACGCCTATTTGCTCGAACCCACCAAGTTGAATCATTGGCGGCTGAAGTGATGAGTCTCAAACAGGAGATTAGAGGGCTCAAGCATGAGAATAAACAGTTGCACCGACTCGCACATGACTATGCTATAAACATGAAGAGGAAGCTTGACCAGATGAAGGAATCTGATGGTCAGATTTTACATGATCATCGGAGGTCTGTTGGTTTGTTCCAAAGGCATTTATTGCCTTCGTCTGTTGGGGCTGTACCGCGTAATGAAGCTCCAAATGATCAACCTTCGATGCCTCCTCATTCCAGGGTTCTGTCCAGTACTGAGGCTCCGAATGATCCCCCTCCGGTGCCTTCTCTTTCTGGGGCTTTACCGACTGCTGAGGCTTCTCCTAATCAACCTTTGTGAAGGCTCCATCTTGTTTGTTTATTTTGACTCATGTATACGTACATATTTGTAACTTGTTGGAGATATCAATAAATATGCTTTGTTTCATTTCAACGTATTGTGTTAAATACACCAAAGCCTTCTTCACTAAGTTCTTTGAATTTTTCTTTTGTTGAAACTTGTATGTTGAAGCTTTGTGAGTGGAGCATGTAGGTTGAGGTAGTGTTCCCTTAATTTCCCGAGTGAGGAAAACTTCTCGATTGGAGACTTGAAAAATCCAAGTCACTGAGTGGGGTCGGCTATATAAATCTTAGAACGCCATTGTGCTCGGTCCTGTGTCATGTCCTCCGTTAGATCTAAGTACTCTAAGTCTTTTCTTAAAGTCTCTTCCAAAGTTTTACTAGGTCTTCCTCTACCCCTTCGGCCCTGAACTTTTGTCCCGTAGTCGCATCTTCTAACCGGAGTGTCAGTAGGCCTTCTTTGCACATGTCCAAACCATCGTAACCGATTTTCTCTCAACTTTCCTTCAATTTCGGCTACTCCTACTTTACCTCGGATATCCTCATTCCTAATCTTATCCTTTCTCGTGTGCCCACACATCCAACGAAGCATCCTCATCTCCGCTACACCCATTTTGTGTACGTGTTGATGCTTTACCGCCCAACATTCTATGCCATACAGCATCGCCGGCCTTATTGCCATCCTATAAAATTTTCCCTTGAGCTTCAGTGGCATACGACGATCACACAACACGCCGGATGCACTCTTCCACTTCATCCATCCAACTTGTATTCTATGGTTGAGATCTCCATCTAATTCTCCGTGCTTTTGCAAGATAGATCCTAGGTAGTGAAAACGATCTCTCTTTGGTATTTCCTGATATCCGATCCTCACCCCTAACTCATTTTGGCCTCCATATGCACTTAACTTGCACTCCATATATTCTGTCTTTGATCGGTTTAGGCGAAGACCTTTAGATTCCAACACTTCTCTCCAAAGGTTAAGCTTCGCATTTACCCCTTCCTGAGTTTCATCTATCAACACTATATCGTCTGCCAAAAGCATACACCAAGGAATATCATCTTGAATATGTCCTGTTAACTCATCCATTACCAACGCAAAAAGGTAAGGACTTAAGGATGAGCCTTGATGTAATCCTACAATTATGGGGAAGCTTTCGGTTTGTCATTCATGAGTTCTTACGGCAGTCTTTGCTCCTTCATACATATCCTTTATAGCTTGGATATATGCTACTCGTACTCCTTTCTTCTTTAAAATCCTCCAACCCATCATATGCTTTGACCAAATCTATAAAGACCATGTGTAAATCCTTTTTCCCATCTCTATATCTTTCCATCAATCTTCGTAAGAGATAGATTGCCTCCATGGTTGAGCGCCCTGGCATGAACCCGAATTGGTTGTCCGAAATCCGTGTCTCTTGCCTCAATCTATGCTCAATGACTCTCTCCCAGAGCTTCATTGTATGACTCATTAGCTTAATACCCCTATAGTTCATGCAATTTTGTACGTCGCCCTTATTTTTGTAAATAGGCACCAAAGTGCTCTTTCGCCACTCATTTGGCATCTTCTTCGTTTTCAAAATCCTATTGAAAAGGTCAGTGAGCCATGTTATACCTGTCTCTCCCAAGGCTTTCCACACTTCAATCGGTATATCGTCTGGGCCCACTGGTTTTCTATGCTTCATCTTCTTTAAAGCTACAACCACTTCTTCCTTCCTGATTCGACAATAAAAGGAGTAGTTTCTACCCTCTTCTGAGTTACTTAACTCCCCTAAAGAAGTACTCATTTCATGTCCTTCATTGAAAAGATTATGAAAATAACCTCTCAATCTGTCTTTAACCGCGTTCTCTGTAGCAAGAACCTTGCCATCCTCATCCTTGATGCACCTCACTTGGTTTAGGTCCCTTGTCTTCTTTTCCCTTGCTCTAGCTAGTTTAGAGATATCCAACTCTCCTTCTTTGGTATCTAGTCGCTTATACATATCGTCATACGCCGCTAACTTAGCTTCTCTCACAACTTTCTTCGCCTCTTGCTTCGCTCTTCTATACCTTTCACCATTTTCATTAGTCCTATCCTTGTATAAGGCTTTACAACATTCCTTCTTAGCCTTCACCTTTGTTTGTACCTCCTCATTCCACCACCAAGATTTCTTTTGGTGTAGAGCAAAGCCCTTGGACTCTCCTAATACATCTTTTGCTACTTTTCGGATACAGCTAGCCATGGAATCCCACCTTTGGCTAGCTTCCCCCTCTCTATCCCACACACACTGGGTGATTACTTTCTCTTTGAAAATGACTTGTTTTTCTCCTTTTAGATTCCCCCATCTAGTCCTTCGGCACTTCCAAGTCTTGTTCTTTTTTCTCGCTCTTTTGATATGTACATCCATCACCAACAAGTGATGTTGATTAACCAAGCTATCCCTCGGTATAACTTTGCAATCCTTACAAGTTATACGATCCCCTTTCCTCATTAGAAGAAAATCTATTTGTGTTTTTGACGACCCACTCTTGTAGGTGATCACATGTTCTTCTCTCTTCTTAAAGAAGGTGTTGGTTAAGAAGAGATCATATGCCATTGCAAAATCCAAGATAGCTTCCCCATCCTCGTTTCTCTCCCCAAAACCATGGCCACCATGAAAACCTCCATAGTTGTCTGTCTCCCTGCCCACGTGTCCATTTAAATCTCCTCCTATAAATAACTTCTCCGTCTGAGCAATCCCTTGCACCAAGTCTCCAAGGTCTTCCCAAAATTTCTCCTTCAAACTCGTATCCAACCCTACTTGAGGTGCGTACGCACTAATCACACTTGATCACATCCATCATTACCCGAAGAATTTGCCTGAACCAACTTCCAGTATCGGGATGTGTCAAATTCAGCATTCGTACATCAAAAGCTGTATTTGGAACCATATTCGTTTCTCCATCCGCGTCTTTCACTATTATGTCCAGCTTCTTTGCTTCCTTGAAGAGATTTCTCCTTCCTTTTGGCTTCTCATGACGTGAATGATGGGGGAATTGCACGAGAAGAGTTTATAGAGGAGTGTCATTGATGCACAAGATAAGTACTGGAGCTAGACCTGGGTTGCCGTAATCATCACTCTAATATGCTGAGCACTAAGATCCTTAAATAGTTCTTTCCGTTCCGTATACCTTGTTGAATCGACTTCCCCCCAATTCCACCATAATTGTGATCCAACTAACGTCTCTCTGGCCCACCCAATCCTGTGCAACAATTATTACAAAGTTAAGAAGCATACATACAGTAGTCATATGCATGTAATTACAACATACGAGCATTGTTATCCAAAAATCTGGAAGTTTATGCCAAAACATGCCTCCCGTTGAAGTTTACAGTTGCAGATATTTATTTAATTAACTAAAGAAATCATCTCAACATGTGTGTCTGTATTTGTTTGCATGCATATAATTCTGGTGCAGGGACGTGCATTACCAGTAGCCAAAATGCTGAAACGGGAGATCGTACATCTTGAGCTCATTCCAAATACGGGGAACTGATTCTGTGCCGCTCTGCATTCCAATAACAGCTCCAGAAATAATCCATTTAGGAAGTTTAGGAATGCCAAATGTTTCAGTGAAACATTCAATGAGCTCAGACGATGAGGTCCCATGCAATATCCTTCCTTGAACAGAATTTTGATGTATCTGCAAGCTCCAGTATACAGAAAATGGGAAACTGCAAGTTTACGATCTTAAATGGCACCATTTTTTGTTTCTTGTTCTTCCTTTAAAACAAAATCATGGATCTTTTCTCTAGCTCTGATATCATTCTTTATGATATGTGAATCCTAATATTTCACTACAGTACAGCTACTGCTTGAAATAGAACATTGAGATCTTCCTTCTTTTATGTTTTTGACCCAAACAAGGATTTTGAATTTGTTTTGTTTGAATCAATTCTAGAGTTAAAATGGTAGTGTGATTGTAAGATGCAATAGTTATCTAACAATATACCTGTATCTGAATCTATCGTGATTCGTCAGATCAAACACAGAATATTCATATCCTTTGAGGTAAGAGGCATTATCTTGGAAGTCATATAGAATAGAGGAGCGTGGGTCGTTCTCCAATCGCCGCTAGCCCTGCAGTGGGGAATGACGGTAATGTATCAAATATCAAATCTTGTCAAGTTAAAATCTGTTAACACTACAAAACTGGAAGAAATGAAAGATGAAGAAGGCTGAAAGTAGTGAGCAGGAAGAGCGAGTTTGAGCTGAAAAATATTCTTGTATATTTCAGGATACCATAACTGGCAATTACAGTTTGTGGTTTTATAAAAACCATCCTACATGTTCATTTATAATAATACCCTCTAACATCCTTAGTTATTGCACCAATACCTCTAAGAAAGTTATCCTTATATCATCCTTCAACTAACCATATCTTCCAACTAATTACTTCTTACAATCTTCAATCAAACATATCATGACAAATGTATATGGTTAATAATCCCCCCTAAATCCAAGCTGGGGATCCCAAGCTTAGGTTGACATTCAAAGCTTTTGCAGGACTTGTTGAATGATGATCCATTGTTAAACCTGATGAGTCTGTAAGTTTAGGCTACTGAGTAAGAACTCCTATATTGAGATTGCTGCAGTGTCGAAGAAACACTGAACTATGAAGTCCCTTAGTGAATACATCATCTACTTGGTCTTCTGTAGGTATATATTGCATAGTGAGGTCTTCTTTTTGTACTCTCTCGGACAAAATGATAGTATGTGTCTAGGTGTTTGATTGTAAAATGAAAGACTGGATTTGAACACAAGGCTAATGCTGATAGATTGTGACATTGCAAGCTGGGTGGAGTTGAAATATACTGCTTCAGCTGCACAGTGAGCTAGAGCTTTATACTCAGCCTCTGTTGAACTTTTTGACACTGTTGACTGCTTCTTAGATTTCCATGATATTGATTGGAACCAATATATACAACATAGCAAGTAAATGATCTTCTTGTCTTGATGTCAGCTGCCCAATTAGAATTAGAATATGTAGAGATAATAAAATCAACTGATTGTGTATTTCAAACCACACTGTACTGTGCCCTGCAAATACCTCAATATTCTCTTTACCAAATGCATATATAACTCAAATGAATTTGTCATGTATTGATCTACAACATTAACTGCATGAGCAATCTTGTGAAGGTTAGATATTGGAGAGCACCTACAAGACTTCTGTAGTGAGTTGGATCATCAAGTGGAATTCCTTCAGAGACAAGTAACTAAGAGTGAGGCTTGGAAGGTGTAGAAGTAGGTTTGCAGGTTTCCATTCTTGCATTCTTCAGTAATTCTTTGATATATTTTGATTGATTTACAAATATAGAGATAGACCCATCTGGTTGATATTGAACTTAAAGCCCTAAGAAGTATCTCAATGGTCCCATATCTTTCAAATCAAAGATAGCACCAAGATGAGTGATGACAGATTATTTTTTTGCAATACGTGAACCAGTAAGGATTATGTCATCAACATATAATACCAGAACAATCACATCTCCATCATCATCCATAACAAATAAACTTGTTTCTAACAATGAAGTTTTAAAACCCAGAGAAGGCAAAAAACTTGTAAATTTTCTTGGTGCCTGTTTGAGATCAGAGAGGGATTTCACTAATCTACAAACATGGTTTGGGTGTTCTGAATCAATGAAACCCTGAGGTTACTTCATATAAACTTCCTCTTCAAGTTCCCCATGCAAGAATGAAATTTTGATGTCTAATTGTCTCAAGCTCTAATTAAACTGAACAGCCAATGCAAGAATAAGTCTCATAGTAGTGTGTCTAACCATTGGATGGAATGTTTCAGAGTAATCTAGACCTTGTTCTTGATTGTAACCTTGTGCCACCAATCTTTCCTTATTCCTGGATACTGTGCCATTAGGATTATTTTTAAGGAAAACTAACTAAAAGTCCAAAAAAATTTTCCTTTTAATGAAAAGCCCTTTTTAAAGGTATAGTGAATAGTTCCAGGGAAAGGTATAAATGTGGTTTTTCGTTAAAAGTGAACAGTACTGGGAGTGTTTTGTTAAAAGTCCTTTCTTTTTAACCTTGTACACCCATTTACTCCCAATTATAGTTCTTTTCAAAGGAGGTGGAAATAATCTCCATGTTGCTTGAGCTTTCAGTGCATCAAACTCTTCCCGTATGACATTTTGCCATTGCAGTACAATGGAAGCTGCTTTTAAAATGCTTAGGTTCTTCAACTTCATTTATATCAGCAATATATGAGAAACCACCATTGATGTAGTCAAACTCAGATGAGAGAGATGATTCTTGTAATTGCAAGGATTGTAGTTCAGGTAATGAAGCTGGAAATGATGACTAGTTCTTTCTAGTAATGGCTCTTGTCTTAATTCTAGTTTGAATGTCATTATTACTGCACTAATCATTAACATGAACAAATGAATGAGAGATAGGAAGTATTACCTGTAGTTGTGCAGGATCAAAGACATGAAGCAAAAGAAGTGTATCAATTGAAGAGGAAAAAGTATTGCCTGATATTCACTGTGCACTAAGCTCCGGATTACTCATTTCTTGATTTACTGGAAATGCAAAAGCATTTGTATTGTTAGAAATACTAGGAGAGAATTGATTATGCAGAGAAATATTCCTTGATTAACTCAATGAAGAAGCTGGATCCATATGTTCATTTTGAGGAATTGCATTGTCATGACTTGGCACTTGTGATGGAATTGGAACTGGAACAATAACTGATCTAAACTGAGATGTTATGGATGAAGCTACAGGTTGTTGAAATAATGTCTGTCTTGATACTTGTGTATAAGGAAATGCCATCTCATAAAAAATCACATGTCTTGAAACAATACATTTCTTAGTAATGGGATTGTAACAGATAACTCCTTTGTAACCCATAAAGTATCTCAAAAGTATACATCTTTCAGATCTTGACTGTAGCTTATTACTGTTGTATGGTCTTAACCATGGAAAAATTGCAGATCCAAATATTCACAAAGATTTCAATTCTGGTTGCTTGTTGTACAATCTTTTGTACAGAGACTCCATTGTCAGAGATTTGCAGGGCATTCATTTATAAAAAAACACAGAATGTGCACATGCATAATACCAGAACACAATTGGTAATCCAGCAATGATAATCAAAGTTATAACAATCTTTACTATATGCTTGTGCTTCTCTCAACTACTCCATTTTGCTGTGGAATGTAGGGACAAGATATCATTTGTTCAATCCCTTTTGCAGCAAGAAAATCTTTAAAAGCATCACTAGTATATTCTCCTCCTCCATCAGATTGTAAACACTTAATGGAAGTTCCAAATTGAGTAAGAACAAAATTATAGAATTTCGCGAACACATCAATTGTATTAGATTTGTTGCACAGTGGGAATCCAAATATGCTTCGTGTATTCATCAACAAATATTACATAGTATTTGTGCTCTTCAATTGAGTTTACATGAGATAGTCCCCATTTATTTGGGGAACCTTCTGAAATGGCAAAGTACATTTATCAATTCTAGAAGAAAAAGGAATTCTGGACATCTTTCCTATTACACATTGAGTACACAAATTATGTTTATCATCTATTTCTAAAAAATATAACAGACATGATTTCATATGTAACCCAATCTTTGATGCTAGAGATTTGACTTTACCAACTGTCCAAGAAAAGTTGAATTATGCACTGCAGACTGTACTCATTTTGAGCTCTTGACAATTGGAATTTGAAACAACTCCCGAGGCCTACTTTTTCCTTGATACAAACCCTTCTTTGTCTTCTTGTCCCCTGCACAAAAAATTCACTTTGATCACATATAAACCAACTGTGATTATCAACATACACTTGTTATACAAATAATAAACTCCTTACAATTTTTGGTACATGTAACACATTATTAAGAATAAGCTCATGAAAGTTGTGTTTGAGTGTAGTAAAACCAATATTGTCAATGGTTAAACCTGTGATATTGCCAATTGTGATTTTCTCAGAACCTTCAAAGGGAGTGACTTGATTAAGTGAATTCACATCTGTAGTGATGTGGTGAGAAGCTCTAATGTCAACAATCCATAAGTCTTGAGGAATGAACTATGGTGTTTGCTGTACTGCCATAACATTCAATGTTGCAGGTGGAGGTGTTCCTTGGCATGCATAGTTTGCTTTGTGAAAACATTCTAGTGCATAATGTCCTCTATTGTCACATATCTGACATTCAACCAAAAAACCTGTAGATGGTGTATTTGCATTCATGTGAAAGCAATTAACAATTGTATAACCCATTTTGTTGCATATTAGGCACACAATTACCACATTAGACCCATCTCAATATTCCTAGACCACATACCAAATCCATTTTGCCTTGAATTCCCAAATTGAAAACCAGAAGAACCACCAGAATTGTAATTCTTGCCTTTAAAGCCATGAAAACCAGAAGAACCACCAAAATTGTAATTCTTGCCTTTAAAGCCACCATTTGATTAGTAATTATTGTTACCTTTGTAGTTAGAACCAATGAAAGGTTTCTGTCCAAAATTTGATATTGAACCACCAAAATTAGGATGTTTCACCATAAAACCAAAACCACAGGATTGAGGACCATAAGGCTGAGGATTAAAAGATTGAGGCTGCTATGAAGGATATGCATGTGGAACATTAGGATATGGCTGTTGTGGAAATGAATATTGCTCTAGAGTAACAAAGAACTCATGAAGATTGTATTGGGAAGGTGTAATAGTACCACCTGTAGTATCTGGAATATGATAGTGCCTGAACCAAATGCATTTGATGACAACTGAGTTGAAGTAGACCCTTGAGTGTAAAGAGCAAGCAAACTTTGAGACAACACGTTAATTTCTCCTTGTATTTCTTTTTCGGCACCTAATAACTGAGCACAAAATTCTTTCAAGGTTATAGATGATTCTCTAGCCAAGATCAAAGTTATAATGATAGCATACTCTTTTAGTAATCCTGCAACAACACTAATCATAACATCATTATCATAAATAAATTCATCTGCAACAATTAACAGTCCTATAATATTCTTCAATCTCAACATGTATTTATCAATCGAGTCTGTCCCTTTTTGTATTGTATGAAGTTCAATTTTCAAGTGGTTAATTCTGAAGTTAGACACATAAATAAAACGCTCACAAGATTTGACCAAGCTTTAGAAGTTGTCTTACAACCAAGAACATACTCAATAGCTTCATCAGACAAGGTTGCTAATAAAAGACTAAGCAATGCCATATCTGTTGATTAATAATAGTAATACCCTCTAACATCCTTAGAATTTGGACCATTTGGAATAAGGATTGAAGGCTTGGGCCTTATAGTTTTGTGGATTAAGCTTGTTTATAGCCTAATATAATTAATGTTAATTAATCAAGACAAGAGGCTTCCGTTGGGGCCTTGGAAGTTAAAATTAATCAGAGTTTATTAATTTTAATTTTGAATTAAGTTTTGAATTAATATATTAATTAAAAACAGTTTTGATTAGGAGACACAACTTTTAGAAAGAGTTGTGTACTTTCAAATATGTTCAATAGGTATTTGAAAGGGTGTGAGACAACCTATATATATTTGCAATCTCAGTTTCCAACAGAATCAATTTTTTTTTCTTCTCTTTCTCTTCCGTACAAAATTTTCAGAGGGTAAAGACACAAAGCAATTCGCCAAAATTCTATAATCCAATGCGGGTTGTAGAATTAGGTAGTTGTATCCTGGTCGAGCAGACGTCGTAGAACCACAAACACAAGAGTGAGACGGAAATACTGTACGAAGGACATAGCTTCGCTAGCCTCTATCTCTCAATCAAGTCAGTATCATTTTTATTTTTTGTATTTATTGGTTCTAGTTTCATTCTGTATTGCAAGTATATTTCATAAATGAAGAATCGATTATTTTAAATTATGTTATTCTTTTTATAATCTGAATTGTTCTCCAACATAAAATCAGCTTAGAATTATAACATGGTTAAAAATTGAGTAGCTAAGATATCCTTTTGTTTACCTATAGCTGAGGAAGTTGCTGCAAAAGTAATAGGTTGATCCCCTCTCCCAACACCATGTTCCTGAACCAAAATGGGAACCCTTTTTCCTTTAAAAATCCACGACAGAACTACTCCCCAAAATCGAAAATTGTCTCATTTTCGTCACTCGAATATGTCAAGCACTCCCTGTTGAATTCTTGAACTCTTGAGCCTCGAGTTCCTCCAACTCTTCCTCTGATGATGAAATCGAGACAAACCTTCTTGGCCTTGAGCTTCTGAAACCGGCCTAGTTTCCTCTAAAAACCCTTGTATGTCGTTGAACCATCCTTACTTGGACAAGCTTTTGTGCCCAATTCCAAGTTGGGTTGTCGACCTTCACCCGGAATCTAGTATGATCACTGTTTTTTTTTGCTCAAACAAAACACAAGACTTTGCAAATTGTAGAAGTCCCCTTCCCCTCACATTTCTTATGAGAAAGCCTTCTGCTTCTTAAAACCCAGCCAATTACAATAATGATCGGGAATTGGAATTGGGTATTACCTTGGGAATCCGGTTTCTGATCTAGACTAATTGGAGAATTAATGAGGAGGTTGCCTTGGAGGAGAGGGAGATGGAGAGGGAAAGGGAGAGGGAGAGGGGGGGGGGGGGATGTGGTGGGGAAGGGAATGGATTGTTCAAATGCTATAATGGTGTGTTTTTGAGTTTTTGAGGGTCGTCATTTCATATGTTTTGGGGAATAAAAAACGAAGAACAAATGAAAAATTATGGTCTTATTCTCTTGATCACTTAATGTCAAATATTTCTAATTAAGTTGTGGTCTTCTAAATATAAAGATATATAGATGAAAAATGGTTAATTGGCATCAATTTGATATCCATACAGATTTTTCAATTACTTGATCATTTGATGTCATACAATACAATCTGAGTGTCTATGATAAGATTCTGTTTCTTATTTGTTTGTTAAAATTTTCACCTCCGTTGTCGATCATAGTACGATATATTAAGGAAAACTAACCAAAAGGACTTGGAAATTTTGAGTTTTAACCAAAACCATTTTATAAGTTTATTTAATGGTGAGTACAAAGCCCTCTTTTAAATTAGCCCAACTGAAATGGCCCAACCAAAATAACATGTTGATTTGTCAATTTTACTCCTAATGTTTTAGGTTAACTTATGTTAATTAATTCGTTAGTTTAGTTATTTTGTAATCAATACAACCAAGTGGAAGGCCTTTTTTTTTTTGTTTTTGGTTTTTTTTGCAAAATAGTTGCAGAGTTCTTTAATCATTTTTCAAGAACTGGTTGAAGGTTTTGAAAGTCGATTTTGAAATCTTGATCTTCGTATTGTTCGTTTCTGTTAGTTTAGGTCTTTCAAAATAAGCCTAGTTTTGCAATCCTTTTCCGAAATTGGTTGAAGGTTGATAGGAGCATATTTATGTGACTTAGTTAGCTTGTTTTCTTGCATTTTCATAGCTTGTTTGTGTTTATTATAGTGTTTTAAGCTATTTTCGTGTGTTGTAGGTCCAAATGACAAAGTTGGCAAGAAAGTGCAATTTGGAGCATTTTGGAGCAGTTTTGGGCATCAAATGGATAACTTATGAATGGAGCAAGATGGATGGATGACTTTGAAGTTCAAGAGGCTTAGAATGTGCTGAAAAGATGAAGGAAATAAATTCAAGTCAAACAAGATAAGGAATCAGCTCAAAAGAAGGAACATTATCCAAAACCTTATCCAACCTTATCCAACCTTATCCTTGCCTAATCTAGCTTTATCTTATCTTATCTTATCTAAATCAGTTTGTACCTTAAATCTAGCTACAAGAGGACCTAAATATCTGATTTCTAGAAGGCCTATCATTTCCCTACATATCATTTCCCTACATTTATGCCGCACCTTTATGTTCTAGAAACACCTAAATTGGTGTCGTGAGCACCCTTTCTAGAAGGCCCTATAAATCTAGCGTTTTTCCTTGTTCTAGAAGCCTAAAATCTGCTAGGAAACCTTAATCCTTTTCCTTTTGGATTTCTGCCAAACCCTAGTCCTTTTCCTCAAGGATTGTGCAATCCAATCGACATCCTTGCCGCATAAATCATTCACCCACGCCCTCATACATTCAGATATAATTGAGAGATTTCAGAGAGTTCTTCCATTAGAGCTCAAAATCTGCCATTGGAGCTGCTGGGACGTTCTTGATTCTTTCTATCCTTAGATTTGTTTCAATGTTGCTTTTAATTTGGTTTTATGTTTTCAAAGACATGAGGAACTAATTTCTTTTTAGTTAGAGGTGAATTCGAAGCCATGATTATATGTTTTATATGAATTGATTACATCCAGTTATTGTTTCTTGAGTCTTGAATGTGATTTGCTTACCTGAGTTATTAAAACTTGTTTATGTGTGTTAATTGAGGGTCAACACTTAATTTTTATGCATGAACTTGATGCTAGAGTATAAGGGAATTTCACCTAATTGTTATGAACTTATATTCACAAGTAGTAAAGGTTGCTAGTCACAATCGTGTTAAGTAAATCCTTGGCAAGAGTATCATGTTTTTCATAGTTACGAATGCTTCGTCAATGCTTATGATTTTCAAAGAACTTAATAAGGATAATTTGGTTGTGATGCATATCCTGTCCAATTCAATGAAATAAGGAAAATCTGATGGTTAATTTGTGCTATCACGGTTAACTTCGGGTGTTGTCATTCATGGTACAGAGGAATAATAACTGGAAATTGGTTTATATGCATATGTCATGTGTGGTGAAGGACCCTCTAACTAGCTTTTCACCATTGAATTCATCTAAATTCGTTTTTAAATTGCTTTGTTTCTGCAAGTTCTTTGTTTTAGTTTTAATTTCGTCAAAACAATTCCCCCTTTTATTAAGTGTGCTAGTTTAGTTAGAAACTTGTTTAAATCTGTCCAAATTAGTGTTTTGAGTCAAGTAGGTCTTAAATTCGTCCAAATAACTCTTTAGAGTCAGTTTTGAGTCTTTTTGATTGTTTTGTGTTGCTTTGAGTTAGTTTAGTTTGTTTTGAGTTATATAAGTCTAGTTAAGAGTCTTAGAGTCTAGTTTTCTGCTTTTAAGTTTATTTTTGTGTTTTTAAGTCAGTTTTTAGTAGATTAGCATCCCTAGTTAATCCCCGGTCTAGAATGATCCCTACTTACATCTTTACTACAATTGTCATCAATAGGGTTTAATTTGTGTGTCGAGTTAATTTTCACATCAAATTTTGGCGCCGTTGCCGGGGATTAGCAAACTTGCCAATCCCTTGTTTGTGTCGTGTCTTTGTGTTTTTTTTAAGTGTGTCCATGTGTTTGTGTGTCTATTGTGTGCTTTTGCCGTGCCTTCCACCTGGTTACTGATTGTGCTTATTTCTTATTTTCAGGTACTAGTTTATGACTCGTAGTTCTCAACATATTAGTGCACACATCTTGGAGTTCAACGACAATTTTGATAGAACTTTGAGAAGAAAGAGGAAGCAACTAGAACCTAATCCACTTAGTTCAAGCTTAGAGGCTGAATCTAAATTTGAAGAACAGGAAGAAGAGGAAGTCATGGTAGTGGACAATCATGCAATAAAAGAACTTTCAGCCTCGGGGTTGGACAATGCAGTACCTCTTTGCATTCAATACCCTATGGCTGCCCAAGGCAAAACTGACAAGTTTTAGTTGAAATCAAGCTTGTTGCATCATATCCCCAAGTACCATGGGCTGTCCATGGAAGATCCAAACAAGCATCTAAAGAAGTTTGAAGTGGTGTGCTCAAGCATGACCCTTATCAATGTCGATGGGAGCATTTTAAAGATGAAGGACTTTCCATTATCTCTTATGGATAAAGCTAAAGATTGGCTATACGAGTTAGCACCCGGAACTATCACTTCGTGGGAAAGCATGAAGCGAGCATTTTTAGAAAAGTTTTTCCCAACCTCAAGAGTCATCATTTTGAGGAAAAGAATCAGTGGCATTCAACAAAGCCAAGGCGAATCATTTCCTGCATATTATGAGCGTTTCAAGGGTCTACTTGCATCTCGCCCTTAACATCAAATAAAGGAGGAACTTTTACTTCAATATTTCTATGAGGGACTCCTCCCAATTGAAAGACAAATGTTTGATGCCTCAGCGGGTGGTGCTTTAGTTGACAAAATACCGGTGGCTGCCAAAATCTTAATTGCGAACCGAGCCTTGAATGCACAACAATATGAAGGTGTTGGACAAAGAGACATCTCACGGCAGCAAGGGAATGAGGTAAGTTTGTTTCTGATTTGCAATCTCAAATAACTAACCTTACTTCTATGTTTTTATAATTTATGGAAGGATGCAAAGTGCAAGGAAATACACCAAGTGTGTGTGGCGTGTGTTCTATGCAAGGGCACCTTAATAATCAATGTCCACAATTGATTGAGAATGAAGGATGGGAAAGTGCAAATGCCATAGGTTATCAAGGTCAAAATCAGCAAAGGAACGACCCATACTCAAACACATACAATCCGAGGTGGAAAGATCATCAAAATTTCAAGTGGAAGGAGCCTCAACAAACCCAACAACAAGGAGGATATAGACAGCCACCTCCCGAGCTCTATCAAAGGCCATTCGTACCACCACAAGTCCCACCACAACCTGCCCAAACCAATTCAGGTACATCCATGGATAATGATCAAATTGTTCAATTACTAACCTCTTTGGTGCAGGGGCAGCAAAATCAAAACAAAACAATGCTCAATCAAGCTAAGGAGGTGGATGAGTTGAAGAAACAAATGGGGCAAATGGCAGAATTCATGGGCCAATTCAAAGAGCAAGGTAAGCTTTCTAGTTCAACCGTTGTGAATCTAAAATGAGGTTTTGAAACCGCTAAGGCCATCACGTTGAGAAGTGGCAAGGAGCTTGGAAACTACCAAAAACCATCCAAACAAAGCCATAACGAGGATGAGAAGCTGCTGTAAGAAGAAGAACAGGAAGAACAAGCCACGACAAAGGAAGATAAAACCTTGCCGCAGCCCTCTATGGCCGCCAAACTGTCCCAACCTATCAAGGTAAGTCCAAATTCGAGTTCTTCTAGTTCTATTCCACTAAATGTGCCATTTCCTAGCAGGTTTAGGCAATCAAAGAAAGAAGAGACCGAGAAAGACATTCTGGAAACCTTTAGGAAAGTTCAAGTTAATATCCCACTCCTTGAAGCAATCAAGCAAGTTTCTAAGTATGCCAAATTCTTGAAAGAACTATGCACAACAGGGAAGATGATTTCGAACAAGGAAGTGGTCCAGGTAAGTGAAAACGTTTATGCGGTATTGCAAAGAAAACTACCACCTAAGTGCAAAGATCTGTGTAGTTTTACAATTCCTTGTGTTATTGGCAATACTAAGTTTGAACATGCTATGCTAGACTTAGGGTCTTCAATTAATGTCATGCCTTATTCAATATATGTATCTATGAACTTAGGAGAACTTAAAAACGATGGTGTAATTATTCAATTGGCCGATCGTTCTAATGCATATCCAAAAGGAGTTCTGGAAGATGTTTTGGTGCAGGTTAACAATTTGATATTCCCAGTGGACTTTTACGTGCTTGAGATGGAAGATTCAGCCCATTCTACCCCATTGCCGATCCTTCTAGGGTGACCTTTCATGAAAACAATCCGCACCAAGATCGATGTGTTCAAAGGGACTTTAACAATGGAATTTGAAGTGGAGATTATTGATTTTAATATTTCTGAAGCTATAAAATTTCCCAAAGATGATCACTCTTGTTTTTCTATTGATGTTTTTGATTCATTGGCGTAGGATTATCTTGATTTGTTGGACAGAGATCCCCTTGAAACAACAATTGCATAAGGAATTGGACTAAAAAATAAAGGGGCAAAAATCAAACACACTCATGTCAAGGATCTAGAAGGATGCCAAACTAAGGCTTATTCGCTGGATGCTTCTTCTCCAAGAATTCGATATCGACATCCGAGACAAGAAGGGAAGTGAAAACGTGGTGGCTGACCACTTGAGCCGTATGGTGCATGAAGAGGATGTCCATGCCGTGCCTATCCCAAAGACTTTCCTAGATGAGCAGTTGCTGTCCATTGAGGTAAGTGTGTCATGGTATGCCGATTTAGTGAATTATTTGGTGTCTAAACAAGTTCCAAGCACTCTAAACAAGCACCAACGTGATAAACTTAAGAAAGAGGCATTTTTTTTATGTGTGGGATGATCCTTACTTATGGAAATATTGCCCTGATCAAATCATTCGTAGGTGTGTGCATGATTTTGAATTTAAATCTAATTTAACTTTTTGTCACACTTATGCATGTGGAGGTCACTTTGGCACTCAAAGAACTGCACGTAAAGTACTTGAATGTGGTTTTTATAAGCCTACTATCTTTAAGGATGCTAGAACTTTTTGTATTACATGTGATCGTTGTCAAAGAACCGGAAATATTAGTTCAAAAGACCAAATGCCGCAAGCCCCTATATTTTGTGTCGAAATTTTTGATGTTTGGGACATTGATTTCATGGATCCTTTTTCTTCATCTCATGGTTTTGTTTATATTCTACTTGCGGTTGACTATGTTTCGAAATGGGTGGAAGCAAAAGCCACCCGTACTAATGATTCCAAAGTGGTTGTAGATTTTGTGAAAACTAACATATTTGCTAGGTTTGGAATGCCAAGAGTTCTTATAAGTGATGGGGGTTCCCATTTTTGCAATCGAACCTTTGAGGCCCTTTTCAAGAAGTATAACGTTACACATAAGGTGGCAACACCTTATCATCCTCGAACAAATGGGCAAGCCGAGGTCTTTAATCGGGAGATCAAACAGATTTTGAAGAAGACCGTTGGGTCGAACCGGAAAAATTGGAGCTTGCGCTTGAATGATGCATTGTGGGTATATCATACAGCCTACAAAACACCAATTGGGATGTCCCCATTTCAGCTCATCTATGGGAAACCATGCCATCTCCCGGTTGAATTGGAGCACAAAGCACATTGGGCCGTCAAAACTTTCAATTTGGACTTACGTGCGGCTGGAAGTACTAGGAAGCTTTAATTGAATGAACTTGAAGAGATTCGGAACGAGGCATACGAGAATGCTCTCATTTACAAAGAGAAGTCAAAGGCATTCCATGACAAGATGATTCGTGGCAAGACGTTTGTGGTAGGGCAGAAAGTGTTACTCTTCAATTCCCACCTTCGATTGTTTCCCAGTAAGTTACGTTCTAAATGGATTGGCCCTTTTGTTGTTACTAATGTCTTTCCTCATGGTGCAGTCTAGATTCAAAGTTTTAAGACTGGCAACGACTTCAAGGTGAATGGACATCGTTTGAAGCCATATTATGAGCACTTTGAGGAGCATGCAGTGGAGGACATACCCCTCCAGGCATTGGGCTCCATTGAAGCTTAATTGAAGGTATCGCCCAGCTGGAAGACGTTAAAGCAAGCACTTCTTGGGAGGCAACCCATGCGAATAAAGAAGAACTAGGAAGCTCCGACATCATAACCAAATCTGCGTTCTTAAACTCTACTTTTTATTGCATTTACTTTGCCATGCTTGTCATGTTTGTTAGTTGTGTTGTTTCCTAATTTATGTGTGAGTCTATGTTTGAAACATTGAGGACAATGTTTGGTTTAAGTGTAGGGGGGTAAACAAGTGTTTTTATTGAAAATTTTGTGGGTTTTATCACCTAGCACCGCTAGAGTTGTTTTTTTACTGTTTTAAGTGTTTTTAGTGTGTTTTGAAGTGTTTTAGTGTGTCTTGAAAGAATAATACGAAAATTTGAAAAAACGATTAGAAAATGTTTTGAAAAACCCAAAAAGAGTCGTTTTTGAGTTGTTTTTGTTTGTTTGTGTCTTAGGGTACCTTCCAACACAATGATGAGGATTTGGTTTTAATTGCATGACTGTTAAAGAAAGTTACAAACATGGGTGAAAGTTTGATATGCTCTTTGGTTCATGCTTGGTTATAGTTGTCATTAATGAATTCACATGTAATCACAAAGGGAAAAATCAGTTTTTGTAACATGCTTGAAGGAAGGAACTCAAACTAACGCTACAACCCTAAGAGACTTGAGCCTAAACTTTATTTGGAGAGTTATTAATCTGCGGTTTCTTGTTTTCTAAAGTCATTGCATGATCTCATCATTCTTTGCTTGGTTGCTACTTGGAATGCATTTTATCATTTTAGTTCCAAATACTAGAACTCATGCCCGTTTCATTCAAAGCTTAAAATTGAGTGCATAACAAATAACAAGATGAAGTTGTTTAGTAGTTACCACCAGAGCCAAAAAGCCTTCATCCCATGCATTTGTTTTGTAGGTTTAACCCCTTTTTGAGCCTTATTTAGCCTATTTTCTTTGTTAGCCACATTATCCCAACCTATCCTAGAATATGACTATCCATACCCTTGTTCTTAAAGTATAGTGGAGCATGACTTAGAGGGAATTCCTTTTGATCAAACATATTGCAAAAATCAAGTGTGGGGGAAGGATATGTACACGGGTAGAAAAAAAAAAGAAAAAAAAAAGAGAAAAAAAAAACGTGAAAAGAAGAAAAAGTGGAAAAAGAAAGAAAAAAAAAAGAGTTCAAAATAAGTGAGAATGAGCTCACAAGTATTGGTTGTTGAAGAAAGGGTCCAAAAAGTTTGAATATGACCCTAAGTTGTACGAAATCCCTTTAGTGTTTCAAGTTATTTGCTGCATTCAAGAGTGAATTCTAAGTTGATTTCATTGCTTTGCTTACTATTGCTTTAAGAACCCTTGTTTATCCCTAACCTTTCTTTGTTAGCCAATACCCTTAGCCTCGTTACAACCCTTAGACTTTAATCTTGGTTGTTGTGTGTTTCAATATGTGGAGTTTGGGATTGGTATGAGCATATGGTATCCCTGGTTCTCGCGTCTAAGTAGTGGCATTCCGTTCATGAAATCATATATATATATATACATACATTAATAATTCCAGAAAGTGCCTTCTTTGATTATAACATATGTGAGAGCTAGTCTACATGTTTACATCAATCTTCTCACATATACCTAGTATAGGGAGTGTATTCAGAAAATCTATGTGAAAATAGAGAGTATATCCAGTGAGGAATTGAGGGAATTCTCCAAGGCATGTTACTACATTTAAAATGTTGCTTTAATTGATTAAATGCGAGCTAGCGAGTGGTGACTATGATTAAGTATGTGCTCAAGAGTAAGGATAGCCAAAATCTATGTGAGTAGTGATTTTTAATGTGTCATGTTCCATTGGGAATCCTTGAGACAAACGTTGGAAGGTTTAGGTTATGTTTTGTTTTGTTTTGTTGTTTTGTTTTGCTCAAGGACTAGCAAAAGCTAAGTGTGGGGGAATTTGATAGGAGCATATTTATGCGACTTAGTTAGCTTGTTTTCTTACATTTTCATAGTTTGTTTGTGTTTATTATAGTGTTTTAAGCTATTTTCATGTGTTGTAGGTCCAAATGACAAAGTTGGCAAGAAAGTGCAATTTGGAGCATTTTGGAGCAGTTTTGGGCATCAAATGTATAGCTTATGAATGGAGCAAGATAAATGGACGACTTTGAAGTTCAAGAGGCTTAGAATGTGTTGAAAAGATGAAGGAAATAAATTCAAGTCGAAGAAGATAAGGAATCAGCTCAAAAGAAGGAACATTATCCAAAACCTTATCCAACCTTATCTTATCTTATCCTTGCCTAATCTAGCTTTATCTTATCTTATCTTATCTAAATCAGTTTGTGCCTTAAATCTAGCTGCAAGAGGACCTAAATATCTGATTTCTAGAAGGCCTATCCTTTCCTTACATTTATGTCGCACCCTTATCCTTGTAGAACCCCTAAATTGGTGCTGAAACATCCTTTCTAGAAGTCCCTACAAATCTGGCGCCTCCCCTTCTTCTAGAACCTCTAAAACCTGCAACCCTAATCCTTTTTCCTCTTGAATTAGGCCAAATTTATCCTTTTCCTTGCATGAATTTGTGCCACACCTTTCTAACCTAATCCTCTTTGGTTTGTGATTGTTTTAACCCATTCCACTTGGGTTTTGGTTACACAAACCTTGTCCCACTTTGATTTCAGAAACCTATCCTAATCCTTCGGGATTGTGCCGCACCTGACCCTATAAATATGATAGGAGCATATTTATGCGACTTAGTTAGCTTGTTTTCTTGCATTTCCATAGTTAGTTTGTGTTTATTATAGTGATTTAAGCTATTTTCGTGTGTTTGTAGGTTCAAATGACAAAGTTGGCAAGAAAGTGCAATTTGGAGCATTTTGAAGCAGTTTTGGGCATCAAATGGATAGCTTATGAGTGGACCAAGATGGATGGACGAATTTGAAGTTCAAGAGGCTAAGAATGTGATGAAAAGATGAAGAAAATAAATCCAAGACAAAGAAGATAAGGAATCAACTTAAAAGAGGAAACATTATCCAAAACCTTATCCATCCTTATCTTATCCAAACAAACCTTATCTTATCTTGTCCTTGCCTAATCTAGCTCGATCCTATCTTATCTTATCTAAATCAGTTTGTGCCTTAAATCCAGCTGGAAGAGGACCTAAAAGCCTGATTTCTAGAAGGCCTATCCTTTCCGTACATTTATGCCGCACCCTTATGTTTTAGAATCCCTAAATTGGTGCCGTGACCACCCTTTCTAGAAGACCCTATAAATCTGGCATTTTTCCTTGTTCTAGAAGCCTTAGAATCTGCTGGAAACCTTAATCCTTTTCCTTTTGGATTTCTGCCAAACCCTAGTCCTTTTCCTCAATGATTGTGCAATCTAAATCCTTAAGGATTGTGCCTTGTATTTCAGCCTATAAATACACATCCCTGCCGCATAAATCAAAGAACCCACGCCCTCATACATTCAGATATAATTGAGAGATTTCAGAGAGTTCAAAAGGTGCAATTGCGTGGAGGAAGGAGAAGGAGAAGCTTGTGTCGTGGCTTGTAATCCAAGGGAGAGTTCGAAATCTACCATTAGAGCTGCTAGGACGTTCTTGGTTCTTTCTATCCTTAGATTTGTTTTAATGTTGCTTTTAATTTGGTTTTATGTTTTTAATGACATGAGGAACTAATTTCTTTATAGTTAGAGGTGAATTCGAAGCCATGATCATATGTTTTATATGAATTGATTTCCTCCAGTTATTGTTTCATGAATCGTGGATGTGGTTTACTTATCCGTTTTATTAAGAACTTGTTCTTGTGTGTTGATTAGGGATGCATACTTAGTTTGCATGCATGAATTTGATGCTAGAGTATAAGGGAATTTCACCTAATCATTATGAACTTATATTCATGAGTAGTAAAAGTCGCTAGTCACGATTGTGTTAAGTAAGTCCTAGGCAAGAGTAACATGCTTTTCATAGTTATGAATGCCTCGTCAATGCTTATGGTTTCCGTTGAACTTAATGATCTTTGATATGTGTCTCTATCATGCGTATTCCATAGTTAGGGGACTTGATAAGAATAATTTGGTTGTGATGCGTTATCCATTCAATTCAATGAATCTAGGGAAATCTGAGAATCAATTGGTGCAATCTAATTAATTTGGGGCATTGTCATTCATGGTTTATCGAAGGAATAACTGGAAATCGATTCGTATGCATATGTTTTATGTGTGGAGAAGGAACCCTCTAACTAGCCATTCACCCATTTAATTCACCAATTTTGTCCAAAGTATTTAGAGTCTTTAATTCTGTTTAGTTTTACTTTAAATTCGTCAAAAACCCAATCCCCTTTACTTTGTTGAGTCAAGTTAGTTAGAATCTGTCCAATTTTTGTTTTTAAGTATTTTGAGTCAAGTTAAAAACAATTTTCGTCCAATTCACGCTCTAGTGTCTAGTTTTAGTCTATTTGATTGTTTTGTGTTGTTTTGAATCTTTTTAGTTTGTTTTGAGTTCTTTGAGTCTAGCTAAGTGTTTTTTATAGGAGCATATTTGTGCGACTTAGTTAGCTTGTTCTTGTGTCTTTATGTTTTTATTTCTTAGTTAATTTAGTTTTTCAAGCCATTTTCGTGTGTTTGTAGGTTTAAAGGGCTAAAGTGGCAAGAAAGTACATTTTGGTGCCTTTTGGAGCAGTTTTGGGCTTGGAATGAATATCACATGCATGCAGCAAGAGGATGGACGAAATTGAAGACCAAATGAGGTTAGAATTATGCTAAAGTTATGAAGAAATTAATTCAAGAAAAGGAAGTAAAGGATGCAAGCAAGAAAGAAGGAAAGTTATCCATGTTTCCTTATTTTGTCCTTAAACTTTCCTAAATCCTTTTCCCACCTAATTTCCAGCTGCAAGGAGGATCTTTAATTAAATTAGGACACCTAAAACCTGATTTCCAGAAGGCCTTACTCATTCTTACATTGATGCCGCACCAAATCTGCAAGGAATCATTCATTGCCGTGCAAGGCAGCCACTTTCCTTCCCATTTTCCTTGTTGCCGCACCTCACTTGCCCTTTTCCTCTTGGATTCTGATTGTTACCATTTTCTTGGAGGATTTGGAGCATTAAACTCTTTCCCAATTTAATTCCCAACCATACTTTCCCTTTCCCCTATAAATATAAGTCCTTGTTGCACCATTCTACATCATCCACCCATCCACCCTTTACCATAACTCACCTATATCCATCCACCACCATAATTTTCCACTCATCCATCATCCCACACCTTGTACCACAACAAAGAGAAGAAGGAGGACCCTTGGACGTGCTTGCCATTCAAGTTGGATTGCTGGAGCATTTTTAGGTGTTTTCATTATTTGTTTTCAATGTCTAAATTTATGTATCTTTGTTTTGTGAGTATGAGGAACTAAACCCCTTTTAGCTAGGGGGAATTTCGAAACCATGACTATATTTGCAATAAGAATTGATTACTTCCAGTTGTGATTCTATGAATCGTGAATGCAATTTACTTAACTATTTGATTGATAACTTATTCTTGTTTGTTGATTAAGGGTGCACACTTAGTTTGCATGCAAGGATTTGATGCTAGAATATAAGGGAGTTTCACATAATCGTTATGAACTTATATTCATAATTAGTGAAGGTTGCTAGTCACAATCGTGTTAAGTAGATTCCTAGCAGGAGTATCATGTTTATCATAGTTACGAATGTTTTGTCAATACTTATGATTTTTATAGAACTTAATGATCTTTGCTCATATCTCTATTATGCAATTCATGTAGGGAACTTGTGAAGAATGCTTTGGGTTGTCGAATGATGTCATCCAATCCGATAACTAAAGGAAAATCTAAGGGTTAATTTAAGCGTACCTAATTAATCTGGGGTGTTGAGATTCATGGTTTATTGAAAAGCAACTGGAAATTGTTTTATATGCAAGTATGTCATGTGTGGAGAAAAACCTTCTAGCTATCCCATCATCCATAGTTTTTCCCAAATTCGTGCAAATCTGCCTAGTTTTAGTTTTACTTTATTTTCGTCCAAAACCAAATCCCCATTTATTTTAGTGTGTCTAATTAGTTAGAATCTGTCCTAATTGTGTTTTTGAGTGTTTTGAGTTAAGCCAAAACCCTAAATTCGTCCAAAGTTGTGTTTAGAGTTAGAAACTGCCTAGTTGGTGTTTTTAGGCAGTTTTGAGTGTTTTTAAGTTGTTTTGAGTCTTGTGAACCTGTTTTGAGTCTTTTGAGTCTATTCAAACGTTTTTAACTTTGTTTTTATGTTTTTGAGTCAGTTTAGAGGTTTTAGCAAGCCCTCATAATCCCTGGTTTAGAACGATCCCTACTTGCATTTATACTACAATCTAACAACAAGAGGGTTTAATTTAAGTGCTTATATATTTTCGCATCAAATTTGAAGTCTAGTTTTGTGTTTTTGAGTCATATTTGTGTAGATTAGCAGTCCTAATTAATCCCCAACCTAGAACGATCCCTATTTTCATATACTACAACTATCTTAATAGGGTTTAATTTGTGTGTTAGAATATTTCACATCAAAATACATCATCGTGCGCCTATTTCAGATTCACCACCCTCTACCATCAGATCACCACACCAGTCGTGCCCTACCATTCAAGCTTGGATTGCTGGACATTCCTAGGTGTATTCTATCTTTAGTTTTAGTTCAATGTTTGTTTTAATTTGGTTTTATGTTTTTAAAGACATGAGGAACTATTTTTAGTTAGAGGTTGATAGGAGCATATTTATGCGACTTAGTTGGCTTGTTCTTGTGCATTTATGTCGTGTTTCCTTAGTTATTTTAATGTTTAAAGTCATTTTCGTGTGTTTTCAGATTTTATGGACAAAGTATGCAAGAAGATGCATTTTGGAGGCCTTTGGAGCATGTTTCGGGCTTGGAATGGATAGCAAATGCATGGGCCAAGTGGATGGACGAATTTGAGAACTAAAGAGGCCAAGAATATGAAGAATTATGGTCCAAAAGATGAAGAAAACAGCCCAAAAATCTGTCACCCCAACTTGCATTCCTTGCCATGCAAACCACATAGAATTCCCTTTGGATTCCATGCCATGCTTGATCACTCTTGTCCCCTACATAATTTCTAATTTCATGCTTCAATTCATTTAATTATTACACTCAATTGCTTGATACCTCTTGTTCCCTTCACTCATTAGATTTTAGACAACATTTACATCCATTACATGCACCAATTGATGCTCCATCATTCACATTTGGAATCCAATGCCATGTGCAACACATGTTGTTGCACCTTTGACCCATTTGTTGACACATTTCACCTCCCTTTCCATCTCTATGCAATGTACACAATCATTCATGCTCCCTAGCTACAACACCACTCCATTTTACCCTTCACACTTTGCATCATTACTTCATTTTCACCCTTGGACCATTGCACACCACACACACAAATTGCCATGCATTTCATCCTTAACCTAACCTGATTTTCTAAGGTTTTTTGGGCCTATAAATACATGTTTACACCCCTTGGCCAAAGGACAATCCCCCATATTCATCATTTTATCACAGAAATTCGTCCATACACACCCTAGGAAGCAAAACACCCCAAAAACACCATTCTAGTGCCTAGAAAACATAACAGCAACTCCACCTTCTTCCACCCTCTTTGCCTAGTTCTCCACCACCTTCCAACCATCAAACACTCTTCCACACTCACCCTAAACCCCTCCATATCATTCCCCATCCATTCTACACCATAAATCCACCCAAAAATCTGTCCACAAGCTTCATGCCGCAACAAGGAGGAAGGGAGATCCATTGATGCACTTGCTACCAAGTTGGAGCATTTTAGGTGTTTTCTTTCCTTTGATTTTAATGTCTAATTTTATGTATCTTTGCTTTGTGAGTATGAGGAACTAAACCCCTCTTAGTTAGGGGGTGATTCGAAACTATGTTCATACTTGCAATATGATTTGATTACATCTAGTTGTGATTCATAAGTTGTGAATTCAATTTACTTATCCGTTCATATAAAAACTAATTTGTGTATGTTGGTTAAGAGTGCACGCTTAATTTTCATGCATGAATTTGACGCTAGAATATAAGGGAGTTTCACCTAATCGTTATAAACTTATATTCACAAGTAGTGAAGGTTGCTAGTCACAATCACGTTAAGTAAACTCTTGGCATAAGTTTCATGCAAATCATAGTAACGAGTGCCTCGTCAATGCTTATGTTTTTCATAGAACTTAATGATTCTTGCTTGTATCTCTATTATGCAATTCATGTAGGGAACTTGTAGGGAATGTTTTGGGTTGTCGTATGCAATCATCCAACCTAATAACTTGTGGAAAAAACTGAGGGTTAATTAGTGCAATTCACGGTTAATTTGGGGCGTTGAGTATTCATAGCTTATCGAAAAGCAACTGGAAATCGTTTTGTATGCAAGTGTGACATATGTGGAGAAGAACCTCCTAGCTAATCTTCCATCCATAAGTTTCATTCAAATTCACTTACAATCTGTTTTGTTTTACAAAGTTTGTTTTGTTTTCAAATTCATTAAAACCAAAATCCCCCTTTTACTTTATTGTTTCAAAGTGTTTAATTTCTGTTTTGGTTGTGTGTTAGAGTGTTTTGATTCACCCAAATTTGTCTAAGAATTTGTTTACTTTGTTCTTGTCTTAATTTAATTATTTTCGTCAAAAAATCAACCCCATCTTATTTCTTTGAGTCATATTAATTAGAACTTGTCTTAGATTATGTTTTTAAGTGTTTTAGTTCATTAGAAAACCAAAATTTGTCCAAGTTTGTGTGAGAGTCCCAAAATTGCCCAGATTGTGTTTTTAAGGTAGTTTTGAGTGTTTAGGGGCTGTTTTGAGTCTTTTGGTTTGTTTTAGTGTTTTAAAGTATAGTTTTGCATTCTTTGAGTCTAGTTAGTGTTTTAAACTTTGTTTTCACGTTTTCAAGTCAGTTTCCAAGTGATTTAGCAATCCCTCCTAATCCCCGGCCTAGAACGATCCCTACTTACATACTTTACTACAATTGATAAAAAGAGGGTTTAATTTGTGTGTTTAGTTATTTTACGCATCAGAGGTGAATTCAAAGCCATGACTATATGTTTTATATGAATTGATTACATCCAGTTATTGTTTCTTGAGTTTTGAATGTGATTTGCTTATCTGCATTATCAAAACTTATTCTTGTATGTTGATTAAGGAGGCCTACTTAGTTTGCATGCTTGAATCTGATGCTAGGATATAAGGAGGCCTACTTAGTCTTTTAAGTTTGTTTCAAGTCTATAGAGTCTAGTTAAGTGTTTTAAGTTTGTTTTTGAGTTTTTGAGTCAGTTTAGAGTAGATTAGCAATCCCTCCTAATCCCCGTTTTAGAACGATCCCTACTTACATATACTACAATCATAGGGTTTTAATTTGAGTGTTGGATTATTTCACATCAATAACGTATCTTCTTCATGCCGTACATCAGACTCTATGATTATTATTAGTGAAAATGATCATTTAGAGAAGTATGGTTCTCATGGTATCCATAATTATATGTCATGTGAATGGGATAATTACATAGCATCTGAGGGGCAAATTTTCAGGGGAGATTGTGTTGATTTCCGAGATAAATTGAAGAAGTTTTCTGTTAAATGTGGTTTTGATCTGAAGTATTTGAGTGTTCTAGGAAGGAATATGATGGTTGTCTTTGACGTTTTTATGCGTCCAAGTGTGATATGAAAGAAGAAATGACTTTTTCGTTATTCAGAAGTTGCCTAATGTGTATACATGCAAGGGTATGATTTGAAAGAAGAAAAACAAAGTTATTGGCCTTTAATTTGTTGCTTCTCTCATCAAGGATAAGGTTCAATCAAATCATCTTATTAAGCTGAAGGAGATTATTTCAAACTTAAGGCGATTTTATGGATTAGATATTGATTATGCTATTGCATACTTTGGCAAAGAGATGGCAATTTTTGAGGTAAATGGTGATGATGTCGATGCTTATAAGTTCTTGCCTTGGTATGTTGAATTTGTCCATTCAAGCAATCCCAGATATGTGCTTGAGCTTGAAGTTGTACCAGAGACCAATAGATTTGTTCATTTCTTATGATGCATGGTTTAAAAATTTCATGTTTTGTTGCCTTATGTTATTCATTGATGGTACTTTTATCAAGAGCAAATACAATGGCACACTTCTATCTTGCTATGTAAAAAATGGCAATGACGTTGAGTTAATACTTTCTAACTTTATATTTGATATTATATGTTTTGTGTTTCTTTTGTATCTTAAATTGCAAAAAACACAAAGTCTATGTAGAAGTAGAAATGTTGTAAACTTTTTTACTTATGAAGTTGATTTCTATTGTGCACATGTCATGTCTTCACTGACTTGGATTTCAAAGTCACTTTTGATGGAATTTATTTTCTTTATTGTGTTTTAAGTTGAATCCATAAGATTTGTATCACTCGTTGACTCTCTTGCCTTATCAAGCCAATACTGGATGAAATTGTCCTGATAAAATTGTAGAGATCAATAATATACTTGTCCTGCAAAAAAAGTGGCCTTTGATTCGACTTCTCCGGTGCTCCGCCGCCTCCAAGGTTGTTTGGGGTTTGTTCATGCGCTTAAGTAGAGTCTAATAGGGGTGGTGGTTAACGGAGTTTGCTTCAGGAATGGCGGATCATCGCCATGAGGCCCATCGCACCCACCATTCGGTTTGTACAATTTCCATGCCACTTTTCATTGGGTTTTTAGTGGAAATTGAAGAGGGTAGGATGCTAGGTTGATTCCAAGGGGTGAGTACCTTTAATTCGCTAGAAAAATTATTGTGAAAGGCGTTAGGAATCATAGATTCCGCCAGGTCAGATCGTGGGTCGAAGGGGGTCCGGTTTGGCCGGTTCCTCATTATCTCTCCTTTCCCTCATTTCCCCCCTTCTGATTGGTCCATCCTCCTCATTTCCCTCCCCGTTCTCCTTTCCTAATTGGGTAATCCCTTCCCCCATCTCTCTTTTCTTCCTCCTCTCATCCATCTCTCTCTCTTTCCTTCCTCTTCTCCATTCTTCATCACAACCGTCCACGTGGCTCAATCAAATTGCTCCAGAAAATCTAGAGCCTTCTAGAGTGAAGGTTAAATTTATTAAAATGCCCCTAACTTTAAACGTTAATAACTCCTTCATTAAAGCTCCAAATTACATTTCGTTTACGCTTACGAGTTCGTAGTGCTCGTCACTACGAGGATATGCTAAAAGAATGTTTCCTACATCTCTCAATATGATGGTCAACAAAAGTCAACACCCACGCCTTTAGGGGCATTTTCATCAATTCATTCATTTAAAATTAATAAAAACGTAAAATTAGGAACGGGTTGTTGACAGGAGCATATTTATGCTACTTAATTGGCTTGTTCTCGTGCATTTAAGTTATGTTTACTTAGCTATTTTAGTGTTTAAAGTCACTTTTGTGTGTTTTCAGTTCTAAAGCCAAAGTGTGCAAAAAGAAGCAAATTGGAGCCTTTTGGAGCAAAAGGAATGGATGAATTGAAGTCTTGAAGAAAGTTGGTTTCCTAATCCAAGAAGGATTCCTAATCAACAAAGGATTCCTAATTGAAGAAGGATTCCTACTCATTCAAGGATTCCTACTCCAACAAGGATTCCTACTTGAAGTAGGAAAGTTAAGCCAAAGTTTCCTATTTTGGTTGACCTTCCCTATTCCTAAATGTCCTTAATTTCCAGCCACTTTGAATACCTTTTAAGCACTTTGGGACACCAAACAAAGGCCCTAAACCACTCTAGGACCTTTGCCGCACCTTTCCCTTAATCCCTCTTCCTTGCTGTGCAAGGGATCCTATTTCCCTTTAGTTTTAGGACATGTTTCCTTTCTTAAAACATTAGCCGCACCTCCCTCATCCTTTCCTCTTCCTTGCCGTGCAAGGGAGAGGGTTTCTTTCCCAAAATCTGACTTAAAACACATTCCTTTTGTGTTTTAAGTAATTGCCGCATATCCTTGCCTATTTCCTTTAAGTTTCTGATTTTATTTCCTAATTCTAGAATCCTTAGACTTAATTTCTGATTTCCTAATCAACCTAGGGTTTTAATTTCTGTTTTCCTTTAAATAAACCTCCTGGTTGCAGCCACAAAATATTCCACACACACCCATTCACATCCATTCACGCCAGAAACCTTTCCCCTACCTTTGCCGTGCCCAACCTTCACCCAAATCCATATTTTCTGACCCCAAAACCTTCCTAGCGTGCCATACACCCATCCTATACACCTTCCCACCATTCTCCATCATCCAAAACCCATCCAAACCATCTCCATACCTTGTGCCGCAGCAAGAAGGAAGAAGGAGTGCTCTTGAATGTGCTTGCTAGTCTATTGCAGATTGCTGGAACTTTTAGGTGTAATCTTTCTTATGTTTTCAATGTTTCAATTCAATAAACTTTGTGTTGTGAGTATGAGGAACTAAACCCCCTTAGTTGGGGGGTGATTCGAAACCATGTACATGCTTGCAATATGATTTGATTACATTCAGTTGTTATTTCATAAGTTGTGGATTCAATTCGTTCATCTACTTGATTGATAACTTATTTGTGTATGTTGATTGAGAGTGCACGCTTAGTTTTCATGCATGAATATGATGCTAGATTATGAGGGAGTTTCACCTAATAGTTACAATCTTATAATCACAAGTAGTGAAGGTCGCTTGAAAACGATCGCGTTGAATGAATTCTTGGCACGAGTTTCATGCTCATCATAGTAACGAATGCCTCGTCAACACTTATAGTTCTCATTGTGCTCCATGATTCTTGATTGTATCTTTATTGTGCTCATCACGTAAGGAACCTTTGAGGAATGCTTTGAATTGTTGTATGCGCTTTCCCATCCAATTCATTAATTTAAGGAGAACTTGAAGGTTAATTTCAACGTATCTAATTAACTTGGGGTGTTGAGTTTCATAATTTATTGGAAGAACAACTGAAAATCGTTTTGTTTGCAAGTGTGTCATGTGTGGAGAAGAACCTCCTAACTAGCCTTTTATCCATCATTTTCATCCGAAACGTTTTACAATCTGTTTTGTTTTAAAGTTTCTGTTTTGTTTTCAATTTTCATCCAAAACAAATCCCCCTTTATTTTGAAGTCTTAGATTAGTTAGAAAGTGTTTTGATTTGTGTTTTTAAGTGTTTTGAGTCAAGTTATAACATATATTCGTCCAAATTTGTGTTAGTACTCAAAACTGCCCAGATTGTGCTTCTAAGGCAGTTTTGAGTGTTTATTTGCTGTTTTGGTTCCTTTGCTTTGTTTTGGTGTTTTAACTTTTAATTTTACATTCTTTGAGTCTAGTTTAGTGTTTTAAACTTTATTTTTACATTATTGAGTTAGTTTTCAAGAGTTTAGCAATCCCTCCTAATCCCCGGTTTAGAACGATCCCTACTTACATCTTTACTACAATTTGACAAAAGAGGGTTTAATTTGTGTGTTTAGTTATTTTACGCATCAGTTGTCACATTTGTGCCCTTTTTTTGTGTACTTTGCACAACAATGTCTTCTTCGGTAATGTACGTGATATCTTTTATGTTTTTCCAACCATTTTCCTTTGTTACATCATTTTGGTTGTTGTTGATATCATTTGAGCATTGATTTTGGTTGAGCTTGACACACTATTTTATATAAATAGCAATTACTTTTATAACTGGATGAAAGTTTACATTTTCAAGTGCAAATAAAAGAGTAAAATAGGATAGATGTTGAACTATTTCTTAAAATAAAGCTAAATTGCAAACTATTTATGAAATGCAAGCTCAAATAGCAAACTATTTAGGAAACTCAAGATATTTTGGAGACTAATTATAAAACTAAAGATATTTTTTCGAACTATTTCTGAAATTGAAGATATTTTGCAAACTATTTCTGAAACTGAAGATATTTTTTCGAACTATTTCTGTAATTGAAGATATTTTGCAAACTATTTTTGAAACTTAAGATATTTTCGCAAACTGTTTATGAAAATGTACCAACATAAGCGACTGTTTATGAAATTGAGAAAAACGCAAAGTATTTTGTAGATTTGCATAGTGCAATGTAGGATTATATAAGTTTATACATTACAATCTAAGTAAATAAAATGTGTTAGTTTTGTGGATATGTGAGGAATGATGTTGAGTGAAGAGAAAAAGGTTGATTTACGGAAATGATGTTTAAGTTCTTGCATCTCATTGTTTGTGGTTGATTCGAGTTGATCTAATTTATGCAAGTAGTGAACTACGTTTAAAATTGTTAAATTGTTGGAGGAATCGAGTAAGATTGTTACCTTGGTTTGTTCTTTACTTAGATTTGTGCGAAGAAGTTGTTGATGGAGTTCGTCAATTTTTGCTTGGCTTTTTCTGTGAAGAACTTGGATGATATGGAGTACTAAGGACCTTTTGCTAGTTTTTTGTTCTCTAGTTTCTGGAAAATAAATTTGGCTGCATTCATTAGTGGAAGTTTGTTTGCACACGGGTGGTTTGTATAGCTTGGGTGGTTGATAAAATTTGTTAGACCTTTATTGAGCTTTATTTTAGTACTATTTTTTGGGCTTGTTTTTAATTTTTTTTATATTTTGTTTGTACCTTTTGGATCATTTGGTAAAATATTTTAATTTTTAAAAATAGTGTAAACTTTTTATTAATGTGGTATTGTTGCTTTTACTTCTGCTTTTCTAATTAACGAATAGGTGAATTTTTTTTTTTAATTTAGTGACAATTTATAAGATTCAGTACAATTTTAATATCAAGAAGAGATAACAATGTTGTGCATAGTGAATGATAAAGATCTCACAATCCAAACTGCAATTTTTAGTGAAAATATAAGTATGATAGATGAGTGCATCACTCAATAGTATTAGATGACAGATAATGATGTCATTTATATTTGAAGTTACAGTAACTCTAGAATTTGAATGCTTATGTACTATAAAGTTTATACTTACGAGTCTTCTCGTTGTTGTACACAAGTCTTGCAGCTTTCAATATCTATTGTTATGGTGTTGTCACTCTTGAAGTCCTTGTATATTGTTTGGATCTTGTCTCACTGCAAAAAAGAATAATTAAAATGTTTTGTATAAAACAATTTTTTTTCATTTGAAATTTAGTATATAGAATGAATTTTAGTTAAGGTTTTGTTCTTACCACTTGCAGAGCATGGTCAAAATATTGGTCTCTACCTCCTTCAAGCCTTGGTAGTTTGGAATTGTAATGTGTCATTGTTCATTTTTTAATGACCCACACTACCAAAGTGACATGGAAGTAGTGCTTCATCGGGATGAATACTTTGCCAACCTTGTCCATATTTTCTCCCAATATTCTCTTCAAACGTTGGTCAAGATATTCAACATCACTCTTTGGTCTTTCCATTTCCATGTTATTCTGTTTGAATAAGAAGAAATATGATATTTGACAAATGGACAATAAGTTGTCTAGGCACTATTTATGACAACTCATCCAAAAGTGATACACTACTTACGAAGCTGCAGGAATAACTAAACATTATTTATGAAACTACAGGAATAACTAGACATTATTTATGAAACTACATGAATAACCACACTATTTATGAAGCTGCAGGAATAACTACACACTATTTATGAAAGTGGACCAAGAACTGCACACTATTTATGAAAGTTGAGCAAGAACTGCATGTTATATATGAAACTAGATGAAGAACTGGGCACTATTTATAAGCATAAGTGGACACTAATTATGAAGTTGGAACAAGAAAGATACATTGTATATGAAAATGAACCAATCATTATACACTATTTATGAAATTGCACAATCACATATTTGTAGAAAAAGTATTTTGGCACTTACAAAGATGTAGGAAGAAATATAGAGATTTGGTTCCCTACCCTCGTTTGTTTCATTTTATGACATGATGTAGAAAGCAGCATCAACTAATTTCGCATCAATTGCTCCATCCACACACAATGACGTCGAATCACTCCTTAGCACAAGTTCAATGGCCATGCTCCCTGTCTTCGGTATCAACCAAAAGTAGTCACTGTGTAAGAAATAAAAAATAAATAAATAAACATTATATACATACATATTTATGCAGTACATAATTTTATTTTAGATGTATATATTAAATTTTTTTTCTCAATAATGTGAACATACAATTGATATTGTCTGTAATACTCCTTGATTTTTTTTCCTTTGTTTCTTGGTCCAGCAGCTTGTATGCCCTTGTATTTGGTGGCATTTAATTTTTTTCTCTCCTCTTGTCATCTTTTCAGTTGCCTTTTTTTTAGTTGCCTTCTTTTTAGGCTTCTTCTCTGGTTCTTAAACGATACTCTTCAAATAGGATTCTACGTCAGTCTTGACATGTAATTGATCTTTTGTTTCTTTAACTTGTGTTGCTTCAACTTTCGCCTTCAAAGGTGATTCACCTTTAGGCTTCTCCTTTCTTTTTCAATGATGGGGTCCAAAGTTTCTTATTATGATTGCATAACCGAAGAACTTTCACTGTCACTTATTGCAAACTTGTAATTAATCTTCTTCTGTTTTGTTTTTTTTTGCTTTTTTTGGTGCGACCGTAGATGAATCTTGGATCAATGTTCTGTTTATGGTCATCCTTAGCACGTACATTTTGGACCATTGTTTTCATCTGTACCTTTCCCTTAGTGATAGATTGTTTTCCTTTATTGTTATCCTTTGAGCATCCTCCGCTTTTGATGTCTTCATCTAATCTTCCATTTTGCCACATTTGGAATTGGTTCTGCTATTGGTGTTTTCGTTTGAACTTGCATTTTAGCCACATTTGGTACTGGTGAAGGTTCTTTCTTATCTTGCAAGTCTTCTGGAAATTCTTGTGCATAAGTATTCAAATTGAGAATTTGTAAAGGTTCCATTTTAGCCGCATTTGAATGACCTTCTTCTAACTTCTTTTTCAAAATCGCCATCTAATTCAGATAATCATTGATCTTCAAAGTATTTGCATAGTTCTTTGTCTACATCATTAACATTTCAGCATTCTATGCATTGTTATCCTTCTGATGGATTTTTACTTTTCGAGAAGCTTTTCAATTTCATTGTTGAGCATTTTGTTTGTTAGACCGAGTATCAAGCACTCTATGTTTAATATGTCAATTGCATGTGTCATCATCTACCTGAAGGTTATGTAAATATGTCAATTGAATGTGTCATCATCTACCTAAAGGTTATGTACCTCTTCTCTGTTCTTAACTTTGTTGAACTTATCGAATAGCTTTTCGCTCATAACTATATCCAGGACGATGATGTGTTTTTGGACAGTGGCATCCAGCTTGATCATTTTCTCACCAAACAGTTGCTCAAATGTTGTTTGGGCTTCACTGATGTTGATATTCTCTGGTTCATCAGTTTGTTGCCCATTCTTGTTCAGATTCTGGTCAAGCTCTGTTGTGTCTTCTCTATTAGGTTCGCTTTCTTTTCGGACTGATCTTTCACTGTATCTTTTCCAGCATCCTTTTCTTGCTCATTGTTGATCATATTCTGGTCAAGTTATGTTATGTTTTCTATTTTGTGTTCTTCATTTTCATAATGATTCTTTGCAATTTCAGCAACAGTTTTCTTCCATTCCTTTGCTCTCTTTTTATGTCGTTTTCCCTTTGAAGATTGTTCTTGTGGTTGAGAAGAAGGAACTCTAGAACCAATCCGCACATAATAACATTACATATTAGTTAATTTGCATAAAAATGTCCAACACTTTTTTTGAAACTTGACCACATTATTTGTGAAATTTAACTAAATTACGCTACACTATTTCTGGAACTAGAGTATTCTATCCCCCTTTATTTTTGAAATAACCAACACTATTTATGAAATTAACCAACACTGTTTATGAAATAGACACACTATTTTTAGACTACAATATAATTACTCAAACTATTTATGAAACATAAACATAATAAGCCATAGTATTTTATGGAAGTGAACAAAACACACAATTAATGAACATTTTTTTTTAAGAATTAATTAATTGTTTATAGATGTTATTGGTCATATGTGATCATTTTTTGTTTGGAGATTGTTTGGTACCTTTTGTGTTATGTGTTCTCTGTTTGATTCATCATCTTGAGTATCAGGTTGCTTCTTTTTATTTGCCTTCTTTTTTTGTCATTGTGTTTTCGAAGGCTCTAAATGTGGCTAATTAGAAGGAATGGCATCCTCAATCTATACACAATCACATTAGATAGGTGTCATTTTATATGAGAATGTCAGTTTTTTTGTTGTTGAAAACATCGTTTCAAAGTGAAATATATTGATTATTGGTGATAACCTTGATTTTTTCTACTAGGACATCCTTGATTGCTTTATGGATCATGCTTGCGTCCCATCTTGTGATTGTTGGAATCATGTTTTCTCGTTATTTTATTGTCTCCACTAGTTTTGTGTGAAGACATATCCAGTACTGTACGAATTAAGGAAGTGAAGTTAGTTGTGTCAAATTTTTAAGAAATAATTCATGTTATTTTCATACTACTATTTTGGTTACTTACCAAAACAACGATGGTGCATCCATGTGTTGTTGGTTCTTCTCCTTCCTTCTTCTTTTTTCTGTGCTTTGTCAAGCATCTTGAAGAGATAGTCCCTTACTCATTTTGCCCAGTTGTACTTGTTTATCTCCTCCAAGTTCCCACATATTTTTAGGAAACTCCATGTGATGTAAGCTTCAGAGTTTGTAAACAACAGTGACTGAATGAGGTGTGCGCATATGAGTTGCGGTATCTTTTACACCCTCGGGTGTTTTGTCTTTGACTGATTTCTTGTATGCTTCTGCAAGATGCTTCTTCTTGACGATCTTGACATCTGTGAAATTTTTTTGATGAGGTGGTCGTCCTTGCCGAATTTGGTGAATTTATCAGTATTCGGCAGATCAATTCCTTTGTTGTTCAATTCAAAGATTTGGACAACATCATCGCTGGAAATCCCTTTTTATTTATGGCATCCAAATTTGAATTTTTGGTTTTTGTGGTAGCGGTTAATGATTTTGATCAAGTCTATGTCGGACTTCTTCTTCCTTTTTGACATAATCATGGTCTTGTCCGTGTACGTCTTCAGTAGACTCCAAAATGGCGTATTTGCTAGTTTATCACAGATGTCTTGACATTGTTGTAGATAGACTTGTAGAATTTCATTGCATCAGCAAAATCGATCATGTTGCATATATACTGGAGTTTCCTTCTTCTTTTTAGCTTTTTTTTTTTTTTTTTTAAGTTTTACTCTTCTTTTTAAGTGCTTTTGTTGTTCCATCTACAATGAAAATTGTTAGGACACTATTTCTTGAACTATAACAAAAAAAAAAACGCATGTTATTTCTCAAACTACACTAAATGAACTCACACTATTTATAAAATGAACCAAAATAAACCACAATGTGCTTGGAAGGTAAGAAAATAAACTATATTTGTGGAATTACATCAAACTAACCAAGAACGAAAATAAACTCACAATATTTAAGAAATGGAGCAAAATCAATCCACATTATTTATGAAATATCACTATTTATAAGGAAAGTGAGCAAAACCAAACCAAAACAACCCACGCTATTTTTGAAATGGCAAATCAATATTAGTCTGTGAACTACAACAAAACATCCCACCCTTTTTATGATTATGAATTAACATAACGCACACTATTTCTCGAACTAAAACAAAAAAAAAACACTAGTATTTATGGAATTACAGCCTAATAACCTGTACAATTTTGTGAAATTGATAAAAAAAAATCCCAATATTTATGATAGGTAACAAAATAAACACTGTTTATGGATCTAGAACAATATAACCCACACCGTTTATGAAATATCCTACAGTATTTATAAGGAAAGTGAGCAAAACCAAACCAAAACAACCCACATTGTTTATGAAAGGGAGCAAAACAAAACCAAAACAATCAGGGAAGCAAAACCAACATTAGTTCGTGAACTACAACAAAACATCCCACACTTTTTATGACCATAAATTAACATGACGCACATTATTTCTTAAACTAGAACAAAAAATTAATAGTGACACACCCCGACCCAAATCAGGGCATGCTAACCGTCACGTGAGGGTGACGTAGCCATGTGCACAGTGCAGAAGCAATAATGATAATAGAGAATACGAATAAATAAAAGCCAACTCATAAGAGTACTAGTTAAGACAAGTGCTAGAATATGTGTGAATACACAATCAAAGTGTAAGTAGCCTAAGGTCAGTCCAGAAAACAACTACTAATGAAACGACACTCAAAGATGCCCTACATTTGTGATAGTCTGTCAGAACCTCCAATAATCCTTGTGAGCCACCAACGAACAAGCTTATCTAAAACTTGGAGGGGTGCAAAATAGAAAGTGTGAGTGGGCAAAAATAAGGCTTTTCAAAAGCATTTCATTATCAAATGATCTAACCCCTCGCTGTAAAACATGTATAATTTTCCCAAAAATAGAATATATATATATATATATATATATATATATATATATATATATATATATTAATTCAATTCATGATTCACATATCCATATTCATAAGTATGCCATGCCAAAATATAAAACAGAATAACTCAGGTGAAAATAAATTCATGGAAAAATAACATATTAGCTGGAACCCCTGCAGAAGTCTGTATGGCTGAATTCATAGCTCATTAGTCAATCTAGCCGGAGTCACTGCAAGTGACCTATACGGCACTACACTGCACATGAGTCGAAACCACTGTAATGGTTTGTACGACAAAACTGGGTGTAATATAATTATGCTCATTACTACGTTCTCATTATAGCTATGTGATAAATCGCTAGTCACCTACGAGTCGGAACCACCTATAATGGTCTGTACGACAAGACTGTGCACCTAAATTGGATCCTATGTGAGCATATGGTGGGAGAGGTGACATTATATACAGGCATGTGCCATATCTCTGGCTAAATCACTAGCACCAAGGTGCAGGTTTATGAGCTCAATGTTTCTCAATTAATCACAACCGTTATTCACATTCACAATTCATAAACTCACCTGGGGCTTACCTAAGCATCCACAGCACCATAATTACATATATATATATGGAAACATCATATGCATATTCTAAATGTAAAACATTTGGCATCGAAATTTAAATCATAACTCATTTAAATGCATTTTCATACTTAAAACCAAAAGCCCATTCACTGGTATGTCGAAGGGTCATAGCCCCCGAGCCGCCCTTGACTACGCTCATCATTGGGATAGGTCTCACTTATATGCGAAATAACTGAATAAACGTTATTTAAAGTACATAGACAAAACTAGTTAATAACTTCTCATATATTGCTCAAATGGGATGTTTGAATATACGAACGTGATCTACACAACCTCACGAACATCCTCATATTTTTAGAAAAAATTTCGGACCACCCACGTGCCGTCACGTGTCGGCCAAGGCACGGCCAGACGCGCCGCCCACGCACGGGCACATGCCAGGCACACTGACGGTAACCCTAATGACGTTAGGGAATATTCCGTTAAATAATAGCATATATCGTTAAAACTAACCTGATGCCGTTAGAATATTCCATCAAAGTTGATGGAATATTCACTCGTCTTTTTCCTTCGACTCCGGTGACCGTTGTCGTCACCGTCGCCGGAAAACTGGAAATTTGAAAAAACCTTATAACTTCTTCATTTTTGCACCAAAACTCATGAAATTTATACCAAATTGAAGCTTACAACGAGTAGAACACATTCTTACCAATTCCAAGCTCCAAAAATCACGGAATCACGCTGGAAAATTCCGCGATAATCCTGCCAAATTGCAACTCATTGAAACTAAGTCTCCTGATGTCCAAATTGCTTGGTTTGTCTTCTTCGAGCTTCGTAAAGACGTTCTAAAGCTTCCTACAAGCTTAAAATCTCCTGAAACATCCATAATTACGACCACATGAACAATACTCAAATCAAGGGTGACGGTTTTGAGGGGTTTTGAGGGTTTCACGATCTAAAAATGGCATATATGAACTCAGAGACTTGCAAGGAGTTCGAATCTTACCTTCTTGACGTCGATCTGTGTGTGTATGGTTGGTTCCAAAGTTCGTCCATACAATTGTACAGATTTAAAAAAAAAATCCGAGAGGGAGGAGAGAGAGAGAGCACGGGTGTGGTGTGTGGGTGTATTATGTGGTCCTAGTTTGTCCCCATCAAACCAAAACAAAACACTTAAGTCCTAAGTATTCCAAAACTTAGGAAAAATTAAGAATGAAACCGCAACCTACATATCACACACCATAAGGTTCAAGGGTATAATTATAATTTCATGCTGTAAAAAATAATACTCCGGGACGAGCTGTGACAAATAGTGTTTTTTGAATTAAAGCATAATAACCTGTACTTTGTGAAATTGATAAAAAAAAAATAACGCCCAATATTTATGAGATATAACAAATAAACACTGTTTATGGATTTAGAACAATATACTTGATTCATCAAATCCATAAAAGTTGCTGGTGCATTATTTAACCCGAATGGCATCACAAGAAACTCATAATGACCATATCATGTCCTGAATGTGGTCTTAGGGACATCTTCATTTTTAATCTTCAACTGGTAGTAACCCGACCTTAAGTCAATCTTAGAGAATACACAAGCACCTCGGAGTTGATCAAATAAATCATCTATACGGGGTAATGGATAACGGTTCTTAATTGTTACCCTATTTAATTGCCTGTAATCAATGCACAGCCTCAAAGTTCCGTCTTTCTTCCTTACAAATAAAACTGGAGCTCCCTTAAGTGAAGTACTAGGCTGAACAAAACCTTTATCCACTAATTCTTGCAACTGTACTTTCAATTCCCTTAATTCAGTAGGAGCCATTCTATAGGGAGTCAAAGATATAGGATTCGTACCTAGAAGCAGATCAATAACAAACTCCACATCTCTATTTGGCGGCAATCCAGGCAAATCCTCAGGGAATACATTCGGACAATATCTGACCATGCGTACATCTTCCACACTACTAGGAGCATCATCATTCAACACCACATGAGCCAAATATCCCTGACAACCTTTTGACAACAATCTATTGGCTTTCATGGCTGAAATAACACCATGCCTCACCCCACTAGGCTCTCCTACAAATGTAACTTCAGGTAATCCAGGATAATGAAATGTGACTGTCTTTCCTTAACAATCTATCTTGGCACGATTATAGTGCAACCAATCAGTGCCCAGAAATACATCAAAATCCAAAATATCCAACGACATAAGATTAGCCGGCATAACAACATCCTCTACCATCACTGGACATCCTGGATATACCCGATCCACAAAATATCTATTCCCTCTAGACATAGAAAACTCTAAATCATATCTTAGAACATGCCCTTTTCCTTTATCATCTCGTCTCTGGTTCCCATTTTTATCTTCTTCATCCTCACTTTCACTGGGCATGTTCTCTGAGTCCTTAATCCACAGTAGAACCTCATAAAACTCCTGGTAAGTGACACAGGGAGTCGATATCGCTACAGAACGCCATTTCTTCTTAGTACCCAACCTGAAGCGACAAAGCATCTCAACTGGATTAGCAGCAACCTCCGGATCATATCACGATAGATCAGTGAACCTCCTATAATACTCATTCCCTGACATCTTTCCTTGCTTCAAATGAGTAAACTCTTGTTTCTTACGATCAATGTACTCAGGAGTGATGAACCTTTTCCGAAACAACTCTTTAAATACTCCCCAGTCAACAATCTCCGCTGGGGTCAACTGGTAAGACTCCTGTCTCCACCAAGATGTAGACTGCTCTCCCAAAAACCAGGTAGTCGTCTCGACCCACCTATCAGGAGGCAGATTCCCTTGACTCTGCATCACAAGGAAAGTCTTCTCGATATGATTAAGCCATTTTTCCGCTCCCTCGTGACCTTTATTTCCTATAAAGTGATTCAACTTCAGATTATACACAGTCTCAAGAGGTGTCATCTGAGGAAGACAGAACGCGGACTGAATAACAGTAACTATAGCTTCCCCTAATTGACCAATATCAGGAAAACTAGGCTCAGCTGAGTGACGGGGCTCTCTACGAGGCAGCATAGTTCTGACATAAGACATCACAAGGATTAGAATATTCATGAACCATACAGGACTGCTAAAACTAGGCTCTGATACCAAACTGACACACCCCGACCAAGATCAAGGCATGCTAGCCGTCACGTGAGGGTGACGTAGCCATATGCATAGTGCGGAAGCAATAAAAATAAGAAATATATGAATAATTAAAAACCAAACTACTAGAGTGCACTACTAAACAGGAAGTGTTAGGAGTAAGATACAAGAGTAAATACTCCTAATCAGAGCATAGAAAGTCTAGGTGTAGTCCAGTAGGACAAGTACTAATTATAAAGTACCATAAGATGTCCTACAATTATTTTGATATGTCAGAACGTTGAATTCCTTGTACCCAACAACAACAAGCTTACCTAAAACTTGGAGGGGCGCAAAACAGAAAACGTGAGTCACCTATGAGTCGGAACCGTAGTAAAGGTCTGTACGACAAGACTGTGCACCTAAACTGGATCCAATATGAGCATATGGTGCGGGAGGTGACATTATAAACAGGCATGTGCCATATCTCTGGCTAAATCATAATCACCCTAGGTGCAGTTTTATGAGCTCAACGTTATTCAATCACATATCACATCATCGATAATTCACATAACCAAACATAACTCACCTGAGCTTACCTGAGCATCCACAGCATCACAATTATATATATAATGCATCATATACCAATTCATATACGAATTATAAACTTATATACATGGCATTCAAGGCATATTCTCATTAAAACATATTTTCTAGGAAAAATATCAAGTATATAAATATATACTGAAAACCAAAAGCCCACTCACTGGTATGTTGAAGGGTCGTAGCCCCTGAGTCGCCCTTGAACGCGCTCGTCCTCGGGATAAGTCTCACCTATATGCGAATTAACTATAAAAACGTTATTTAAAGCATATAGGCAAAACTAGCTAATAACTTCTCATACAATGCTCAAATGGGGTGTTTGAATATACCAATCTGATCCACATAACTCCACGAACATCCTCATATTTTTAGAATAATTTTTCGACCACCCACGCGCCGCCCACGTGAGGGCACTTGCCTGGCACACCCACGGCAATAGTGACACCATTAGGAATATTCTGTCAAATAGTAATGGAATCCGTTAAAGTTAACTAACGCTGTTAGAATATTCCGTCAAACTTGACGGAATATTCTGTCATCCCTAACCTTGGACCTCCGACGACCGTGTCGACGCCGGAAACTGGGAAATTTTCTAAACCTTATATCTCAGTCGATTGACATCCAAAATTCATGAAATTTAAACCATTTTGAAGATCTCATCAATACGAACAAAACCATACCTTTTTCGAGTCCTAAAACCCATGGGATTCGCCGGAAAACCCCATGATATTCCGGCCAAACCTGCAACTCGCTGTTCTCGCTATTCCAACGTCCAAATTCTTCCAACGAACCACCCTTAGCCTCGTGAGGACCTCCTTAAGCTACCTATAAGCTCCAAATTCCTTAAAAGCTTCAAAATTACGTGTGCATGAACAGTGCACAAAGTCGGGGTTAGGGTTTCTCAGGTTTTTGAAGCTTTCCATTCTAAAAAATGGTAGCAATGAACTCAGAAGCTTACAAGGAACAAGAATCTTACCTCTTTGACGTCGATCCGCGAAGTTTGAAAGGGTTTTGGGTGTCGTTCGTATGTGAGGGAAGAAGAGAGAGTGAGTCCGAGGGTGAGAGAGTACGGGAGAGAAGAGAGAGGGAGAGTGTGTGTGTGTATGTTCCACGTGGGTCACCAATCAACCCCAAAATAACATCTAAATCCCAAAAGTATGTCACACACACACACACTACAAAGTTCAATGTCCAAGGTTAAAATCGTCATTTTACATCACCAATAATAGTAATTCGGGACGGGCTGTGACAGAATCACAAACATGCAAAGATACATATTATTGTATTTTTGAAGCGAGAATTTAACAAGGATTTTAGTTTAGTACCTCTTGTTTGTCGGGAAATTGTTTTTCTTCTGTCATTGATGTGTAGCTTTTTGTTTGAAAATTGGAATTTGAAGTTGAAATTGGATTTTGCAAAATGGATTTTTCTTTGTGGAGTTCAAATTTTGTTCTATTTGCTGGTTTGTAGGAGTGATTGGTGTATTATTAATGGCAGTGAGGTGGTGGATTGAATGCTGTAACCATTATTTTAGTAACAGGCCTTGGGTTAAGGGGCATTTTTGAAATTATAATTGTTAAGCAGGTTCGGCTTTTTATTGAGCCCGTGTTTTTAGTATTTAAAGGGCCTAATGTATTCATAATTTGTCTTTATGGTTCAAACTTAAGCCCTTTTTATTAAATAATAATTTAGGATGGTTTTTGGGTAAATGAAAGTTATCCCAAGTCCTTTACGTTAACACTCTCCTTGAATTATGAATCTATTTTTCCAATTAAGGAAGAATGAATTAATGTCAACAACGTTGTTTGAAATATATTTACTAGGTTGCTTCTGTATTGGGCATGAAATATAGAGTAATGTTACCATCTACTTGTATTATCATTTGTACTATCTTTCTGATAAAGGTAGGATCCGTCAACGCATGTGAGTCCAATCTCTATTAAAGAGAAATGATGGTACAAATAGTTGGTAATGATAGCATTTTTGTGAAATATATTACCCGTGCAAGTACGTTCCTCAGACTGCACCAAAACCGACAATATTCATTCCCGCGCAATCGCGCATGCATGCAATCTTTCTAGGTGAACGTTCTTGGTCTTTTTATTCTTCGGAAAAGATTAAAAACGTATTGCCCATCATCTATGGACAGTGGCAAAGCCACATGAGGGCAAGGAGTGGCGGCCGCCACTCCCCTCGCCGGAAAAACAAGACTGGAGGGCTGATTTTGCCCCTCCCCTACCGGAAAACGTACTGGTTCTTCTGCTGTTGCTCTTCTTCTCTGGTGGTCTGTCTGCGCGCAGACCAACTTCTTTTTTTTAAAAGCAACCAGGCCAAAACGGGCCGTTTTGATAAGTTGGAAGGAAAAACTTCAATTTTTTTTAAAAGCAACCTGCCCAAAACGGGCCGTTTTGATAGTTGGAAGGAAGAAATTATGAAACGGGCCATTTTGATGAACTTGGAAGGAAAAAAAAATTATATGGGGGGACCGCGTGTCCCCCATTCATTCAATCTCTCTTCCTGTCATTTTGCTCTTTTCAATTTTCATCCTCCAATCATAGCAGCAAAATGAAGCTGTTGCTCCCCATTTTGAAGCAGAAAATGGAGCGGAATCAACCAGTCAGCAAACATTGTTTGGCTACAGGTCAGCCACTCTCCAGCTCCAGCCGCCAGCTTCCAACCATCAAAGTTTCAAACCCATTTTGATTTTGTGTTTCACTTTTTTTTATGAGACTCATATTGAGAATTACAAATGAGTTATCACAAACACTACAAAAGAAAGATCAAAATATTATGAATGCGATGGCGTTAGTGGAAATATGCAATCAAAGACTACAATCCTTAAAAGATGATGATTTTGGGGACTTGCTTGATGATGTACAAAAGTTTTGTGAAGAGCATGATATTGTCGTTCCTAACATGAAGGATTTGCATTTCATACCTGGAAAATCAAGGCGTAAAGCTCCAAGACTCACAAACTTCCATTACTATAGTGTGGACCTCTATTTTCAAGTCCTTGATACGCAATTAAAGGAATTGAATGATCGCTTCTATAAGGTAAACACCGAGTTGCTTCTTTATATGACATGTTTGAGTCCGGTGAATAATTTTGCATCTTTTGACAAAGCAAAAATTGTGAAAACAACATTGCGTAACAAAATGGAGATCAATGATTGAGTGATAACATGCTTGTTTACATTGAGACATATGTATTTACTTTTATTAATAATGAGCCTATTATGTGACGTTTTCATGATATGAAACATCGTCGGCAACAATTGTAATTTATTTGTATTAATAAATTATGGAATACACTACTATAAATAATTTGGTTGTTGCTATTCTTTTGAACCTTGCACTCTTTTAACTTCGCCTTTCCCCCCGTCAATTCCTGGCTTCGCCACAAACTGTGGACACGTACATAAATATATTAGGCTTATTTTTTAATGTCTCATGAAATTCGAACTTAAGTTCCCTTAACCCTCTGAAACTCGATTTTAGTTCCACTAGCAGTCTAGCACCCAGATGTACTTCCGAGTGTATGCGAGTGTCCTAGCACTATGGTTGAATGGTATACACTGCATGCCAAATTCACAATATCATTGCACCAAATTGAAGGTTACACATGAAAAAAAAATGTCCCTTTTAATCAATACATTTTTCATGAGTAACTTTCAACTTAAACAAAATATGAAAGTTTTCATCCATCTCTTTCTTCAATCATTTCTATCAAATGAAGCCTAAAGTAACATTTCTTGTGAGCACTATTTAGATTAGTAAGGCACTACCCCCTGCAAGAAGGTTAATTCCTAAAAAATAGTATTGATTAAAAGGGACAACTTTTTTTTTCATGAGTAACCTTCAATTTGGACAAAATAGGGAAGTTATTGTTGTGGCCTATATTTTACTAGAGTCATAGAAGAAACGGATTCACCCACTAAATGCTTCTTGGAAAAATATTTGGAGTGCTTTCTAAAAATACACAACAAGTGGTTCTTTAGAAAACGTTTCAAGTGTTTTTTTTCTTTTCTTTTTTTTTTTTTGAACCTAGAAACACTTCTTAGCTTGTTCTGTCACTCAAACTTGTTAAAAAAACCCTTCTTGCAATCTGAAAGCGTTATTTAGTTATTTGGAAGTATTTTTCGAAGAAGGCTTGCGTAAGATATATAGTCCTCATGCTTTGCATAAAGCATTTAATGATACGATATTGGAGGAAAGCAAAAGGCTTCTATTTGGTTTTTTTCTTCTTTTTTGTTTTTGGGTATTAAGGAAACGAAAATGTGAAATGATTCAATCATGCACCACTAGGCTAGAACGAGAAAAACAGTCGAGTGAAATGATTCAACCATACGGCCGTCTCAGTTCCTCGAAAGGAGGATTTGGTGCTCTGTGACTTCCGAGTGAGTCGAGGAACCTACGCCGCCTCTCTCCGGCGCGGCCTGCTTTTCTGGGGTTTATTCTTATCTCCCTGTTGAGTCGTGGAGCTCGAAAGTTTGTGTTTGACGAGAGGAGATCGAGGGGTTCTGGGTGTGTGAGATGTGGGAGTATCTATTTTCGAATTTCGGGGGCGGTGTTCACGGTGCGGAAGGTCGGGGTCTCTAGAGGAACCCCTAACTCAAGGAGTCGGGAGGATGCTGGCCTGGACGCTGGGATAGACTAGGTACAACTGGTGGGGTGCTCCCTGGAGTGTTTTTGCGATGAATACGGTCTCGGCAGTCATGGATTCGGGGTAGATATACTAGATCTCTGTGAATCGGGGCTAAGGGATCTTTAAGGGGGCTTGTTTGGGGAATCTGGAATCCGACATGGCAAGGGACTGTGATCGAAGGGAGCTAGAAGATCTGGGTTCCCGTTTTGGATCTAAACTGAAATTATCTGAAAAAGAGAGAGAATGGATCAATATTGAAAGGAAAGACGTGGAAGGATCACTACTAGGATTTCAGTATACTTTGATTGCTGAAGTTCTTACAACAAAGCAGGTGAATGGCGAGGCGTTTATTGATTGTTTCATGTCCTTATGGCGGGGTAGGGAAGAAGTCTCTATTCGAGATATTGGAGAGCAACGGTTCCTAGCACGGTTTGAGGGGCAACGTGATCTGAGTAGAGTAGTGGATGCGGACCAACCCTGGACTTTCAAGAATGACCTGGTACTAGTAGCGGACAGAACGGAATCTGGGCTTAATCGATGGGCTCCGCTATCTGTGGGAACCTTCTGGGTTCTGATTCACAATGTCCTGCCGCTCAGCATGACTATGGCGGTTGCTGAATCCATAGGGGGTCTAATGGGTATAGTCCGAATGATCGATACTGCGGGTAGCCGCGACTGTATTGGGCGATTTCTCCGGGTAAAAATCAATTTCAATGTTCGCGAACCCCTGATGCGAGGAACTTATGTGAAATTCCCAGATGAGGGGAAGGTTTGGATAGATTTTAAATATGAAGCGCTACCGAGATACTGTCTAATCTGTGGAATGTTAGGGCATGCCACGAGAGTCTGCAAAAGTACCCTGTGTGAATCAGGGCGACAAGACGCGGACTCGGGGAACCTGGAGGAGGAGTATGCATTTCGTGGGCTGGATGCGGTGACTGACCTCCGGGGAAAACTACTGAGGCTGGGGCCACGAAGTAGGGGCTCCGTCGGATCCAATGGGGGAGATAGAAGCTCTGGAAGGTGGAAGGAAGACCGAAGTGAAGAACATGAGGGAATGTGGAAGTCAGGGCAGTCCTCCACGGCTTCAGGAACGGGTTTTCGTACACCATCCGGGGGGAGAAGATCTCGGAATGAGGAGGGTAGCCAGGATAATGAAGATGAGGAAGTGATTGATACGGCTATCTCACCGAGTAAACCCCGATGGTCGTCGAATAGACCGGAGCAGAGGAACCCATCTCTGGCAATCAACATACAGCGACAACGAAACGAGGAGGAAGAGGCGAGAAAGGCCAGGGAGAGGGCATTCGATGAGGGTCTAATTGGCCCAAGAGGAGTAGTTGCTGATGGGGTTGAGCATGTCGTTCTTAAGGAACTATGTGAAAATGAGGATGGGGAAATGGTAGCGGCTAAATCGTCACTGGAGTGCACCAAAGGTTTTGATTTGAATGTTGTGATGCAAACCACAGATGAAGTGGAACAGGATCGGCCTACTAGAGTGAACAAACCGCTTGAGCAGATGATTGACCAAACCGGACGGGAAGGTACCAACACTGCGAGCAGTGACCCTTTTGATTTGGAACCCATTATCAAGGCGGTGACAAAAGAGCAAAGAAGGAAAAAATGATTGTATACCGAGGTGGGGCATTCAGGTCTATGGGAACAGCTCGAACCAGAGAGCACCCGTCCAAGGAAGTGCTCATTTTCTAAGGCGAAGGATACCAGCCTTGAGGGGTCTCCCAAATCCCTATGAAGCTACTTGCTTGGAACTATCAGGGTATCGGGGGTGACTTGACGGTGGACAACCTGTTGGAAATGAACAGGACTCACACCCCCGACATAGTGATCTTGCTGGAGACAAAAAATAAAAGCAGTCGCTATAGTTTTTTGAAAAAAAAGTTGAATTTGGAGTTTATGCACGCTGTGGAGCCTAGAGGGATTGGAGGAGGATTATGTGTAATGTGGAGAGATGCCTCCCAGGTGGTGTGGATAAAATCTAGGGAATTCATGATTGAGGCGGAAATCTGGGACGATTGCAAGCAATGTGCCTGGCACCTATTTGCTATCTATGCTAGTACGGATGAGAAAAAACGGAGGGATCAATGGATGTCCCTAAGTCAACGGATTAGTAGAGCTGGAGAAAGATGTCTTTTAATTGGGGACTTCAATGACATCCTGAGAAATGATGAAAAAGAGGGAGGTAAGTACAGATCGGTGGCTAGCCTGCGGGACTTTCTGGGATTTTGTGGCGCGTAACGACCTAATGGATTTGGGCTACGAGGGATACCCCTTCACGTGGAGGAACAACAGGGAATCCGGACCAATCCAACAGCGCCTTGACCGTGGTCTGGCTAGCATGGGATGGCAGCATATATACCCCGACACCAAAATCCGACATATGGTGCTTGAGGGGTCTGATCACGCGATGCTTGGCCTAACTACGGAGAAAGCTAGAACATGGAAAGGGAAAAGATTTATGTATGAGGAAAGATGGAGCAAACAACCTGAGTGCCGGGACTTGGTGGGGAGGGAATGGCAAGTAAACTACAAGGGCTCCCATGGATACCGCCTAAGTGAAAAACTCAAATCCCTTGGAAAGAGTCTGAAAGTTTGGTACAAAGGAAGGGCTCGAAACTCAAAGCTGACCATTGACCGGTTGAAAGGTGAGATTCGGTCTGCCTACATGTCAAACAACTTCGCCACCACTAAAGTCCAAACAAAAGAAAATGAGCTAAGAGAAGCACATAAGGAAGAAGAGAGCTTTTGGAGGACTAAATCTAGAGTGCAGTGGCTTAAAGAATGGGACAAAAACACAAAGTTTTTTCATGCCCAAACGATGAAAAGACGACGATACAATCAAATTAGGGGAGTGGAAGATGATGACGGGATTTGGAGGGAAGGTCAGAACGAGGTGGCTTCGATTGCGGTGGGATACTTCTCCACACTTTTTCAGGCAGGCCCGCCATGCCAGTTGGAAAACATCGTGGATTGTATTGAGCCTAGGGTGACCTTGGAGGATAACCAAATGTTGATCGGACCGATTACGGATAGGGAGATTCAGGAGGCGGCTTTCCAGATTCCTGCGTCTAGAGCTCCGGGGCCGGATGGCTTTCCCGGCAGTTTCTACCATGATCACTGGGAGGTGGTAGGGAAGGACGTGGTCAACATGATAAAGGCTTTCTGGCACTCGGGTAAACTACTTCGAAATCTAAACCATACTAACCTGGTTCTTATTCCTAAAGTGGCATGCCCAAAGAATATGAAGCAATTTCGTCCTATTGCTCTGTGTAATGTTAGCTACAAGATTCTGGCTAAGGTACTAACGAATCGGCTGAAGAGAGTGATGCCGACTGTTATATGTGATAATCAATCGGCTTTCGTGGCGGGGAAGCAGATACAAGACAACATTCTTGTTGTGCATGAAATTCTCCACTCCCTTATGCATCAATCGAAGCTCGGAAGGTACTTGACAAAGGCATGCGATGGCGGGTGGGTGATGGAACGTGTATCAATATCAGGGACAATCCGTGGTTCCCAAAACCTTCCACTTTCAAGGCTCGGGTGAATGAGGGACTGCAAGCAAGTATGGTGAGTGACCTCATTGATCCTGGCACCCGTGAGTGGAAAACTGACATTGTTAATGGGGGTTTTTTGAAAGAGGATGTGTCCTCGATTCTCAGTATCTCTCTTAGTAGGTACGGCATGAGCGATCGTCTAGTCTGGCATTATTCTAAGAATGGGGAGTATACCGTTAGAACTGAATACGGAGTAGCCTTGAGGCTCATGGATAATGGCAATATGGGAAAGAAAGGGAGGGGAATGCCAAGCTCTGCCCCAAACCTCACTCATGTTTGGAACAAAATATGGAAATTGGAGGTTCCAAATAAAATGAAGTTTTTTATTTGGAAATGCTGCAATAACGCTTTGGCTGTTCGACGGAATCTGAAACGAAGAAATATGAGAGTTGACAATATTTGTGAGGGGTGTAGGCAGCCTGACGAGACGGAGAACCATCTATTTTTTTGATGCGAAATCAGTCACATTTTTTGGTTTTGCTCTCCTCTACAACTCAATTCCTTCGAACTGGAAGGAATCGACTTCCTTGCTTCCTGGGGGTCTTTCTGCGGCAGAGTTAAGGGGAAGGAAAACAAAATGGAGTTGATGCAAGAATTTGTGTTTGGGCTTTGGCGTCTCTGGAAAAACAAAAATGATTTAATTTTCAAAGGCGTGTCCCATCAACCCCTTGATATCCTCGGGCTCTGGACGAGGAACCTGGGCGAGTTCAAGGAGGCGGGATTTCAAAGAACGATAAGTGCTCACCCCTCTGATGGCTTGTCGACCCTAGCCCCGGCAAGAAGATCTGGTCTGTGGAGGAAGCCGAGCTTCGGCACCATCAAGGTAAATACTGATGCTGCTTGGCGCAAGGAGACTTTATATGCAGGTGTGGGATGGGTTGCTCGAGACTTTGCTGGTTTGCTGCAGGCGGCGGGGGGCTCGGGAGGGAGACTATGCCATAGTGCTGCAGCAGCTGAAATGTTAGCAATCCGCACTGCTTTGGAATTCTGTGTTCGTTTTGGTTTCAATTCTGTGGCCATCGAATCAGATGCTAAGAATATAATCCAAATGCTTCGGAATGAGACTACCCCTGACTTCAGTTTGGAATGTACTTTTGGTGACATCGCGACTCTAGCCCGTGGTTTGGAGTCGGTAACTTTCGATTTTGTTTCTCGGGAAAGTAACCGTGCGGCGCACTCGGTGGCCAAGTATGTTTTCCAAGAAGGAAAGGAGTCGGGAAAGTAACCGTGCGGCGCACTCGGTGGCCAAGTATGTTTTCCAAGAAGGAAAGGAGTTTGTCTGGGACCATATTGGGCCTGATTTTTTGTTTAATATTTTGGCTCAGGATGTAAACTTATCTATTCATTTATAAATTTCTGCCTTTGGTTTAAAAAAAAAAATGATTCAACCATACAACACCTTAACTTTCCCAAGGGCCAAGACGACACCTCAGAACTTCAGGGATGGTCAATGCGTCGGAATAGGATTCTTTTGTCTCCTATTCCATCATTTTTCTAATTCCCTCCTCTCACACTTTGCCTTTTGTCTTATAGTCTTTACAAAAAATTCAATATAAGACGTTAATGTGGCTTAATCTTAACCATTCAAGTAGGAAGAAAGGGAAGTGGAGAGAAATCAGAAGGGAGAGAATCATCCTCCCAATGCGTCACTCCGTTACCCCAAGCTCCCAAAAACAACATCAAGATTGATCTACTAGTCATTACAAGAAACAGATTTGACCACTGAGCCGCCACGTTGATGTTGAACTTATTAATCAAATGCTTCTTGAAAAGCATTTGAAGTGCTTCATTAGAAAATACTTCAAGTGCTTTTTTGAACCTATGAACACTTCTTGTTCAGTCAAACATGTTAAAAAACACTTCTAGCAATCTAAAAACGCTTTTACTTATTTTAAAAACATTTCTAAACCACCAATAGACGCAAGCGTTTTCTGGAGAAAGGCTTGCGTAAGATATTTAGTCCTCACGCTTCGCACAAAGAGCAGTCAATGATACGATATTGAAGGAAAGCAAAAGGCTTCTATTCTTTTTTTTTTTTTTTTTTTTTTTTTTTTGGTATTAAGTAAATGAAAATGTGAAATGATTCACCCATGCAGCACTGGACTAGAATAAGCAAAACAGTCGAGTGATAGACTTTATACCAATGTGTCAAAAAATCAAGAGTTCCTTCTACCTAGAAGAGATGAGCGAGCTAAACAATTTCCCTTGATAATCTGAAGTCGCGCATTCATGCCCTGCAAAACCTTTCATCCGCAGCTGCAACGATGTCCCTAAATAGCCACAAGGTTTCGTCAGACTCATACATTAACAAAGAGATCCTCCAGCATGGAGAAATAACTCCTGAATATTAGATTAATTTAAAGGATAAATAGAAAAATATAATAAACCCAATACTAGTAGATAGATGCTCACAGATCCAGGATTCGAACTAGACATTTAAACTACCGGTTCTGAAGAGAGCAGGAGCAACCTCAGATTCCTCAATCAAACAAATCCGACACTGCTGTCTTCTTAAATGGATCAACTTGTGCCAACTGCGCCAGTGCAGATTTGTTGGGAAAGATATTATCTGCTTTCATCCTCTCCCAGATTCCATAAGCTGGAGCCTTGGCATTTACATAGGCCTGAATAAGAGATTGGAACTGACGAAGGTGAGGCGTATAACCAGCCTGTCTCATGCTATGAAATATCTTTTCTGAGTTATGGATGTCCCCCTTTTGTGAATATTGTTCCAAAATTGTCATATAAGAAGTGAACATTGGCTTCTTTTGGTTGTTCTGGGCAGCCTTCTGCAAAATAGAATCAGCCCTTCCAACCTCTCCTGCTTCCACATAGAGTTTCACAAGTGCATCCCAAGTTAATGGCCCAATCTCGCAATCGTTATCTGCCATACGCTTGACAAGATCTTTACCCTTGTCTAGCATTTTATTGTTCGCATACACCTTCAACATCACAGAATAATGCTTGGAAGAAAGTTTCTTCCCTGATTTTAACATCTTATCAAAAACTGCCTCTGCTTCTTCAATCTTTTTCAACTTTCCCCAAGCTTCGATTGCAGCCAAACACTCTACAAACAGAGGATTTGATTCACAAACCTTCCAAACTCTCCGTACTTCGTTGGCATTTCCCAACTCAGCATAAAGGGGAAGCAAAGATTGACAAGCCCAACGATTCTGTTTTAAGCTTCCAGATTCCATGTCCTTCAAAACCGCTTCGGCTTTTTCTTTAAGACCGCCAGCGGCATAGTGCCTAGCCAAGGTGGCTTTTGTGCTGATTTCTGGCTCAATGCCTTCCGCCTTCATTGTCTCATAAACTCGCTCCATTCCAGTTATGTCATTTGACTGGCCTTTTGTATCTATTAGGACTTTATATGTGAAGGCAGTTGGCTTGACATCTTCTTTCTCCATTAACAGTAATACAGCTGGTATCTTCTTCTTGTCAAGCCTCTTGTAGAGGAGTAGCAACTGGTTGCAAGTAAATGCTGTGACCGAGAATTCTAGGTCCTTCATTTTGTTGAAAACTTCTTCGGCTTTCTTCATATTGCTGGTAGAGACACAGTATGCCAACAGGGTTTGGTACATTACCTCACCTCTAAAGGATTTTGGAATCTTCTCGAGATAGTTTTCTGCCCTTTGGAGGCCACGTACTTTGGCGATTAAGCCGAGACGAGTTGCATAGTCTCTTTCATTAAATTCAATCTTCTTATGCTCCTCCAACCACTCTGAAAGCTGCAAAGTGCAGCACACAATAGTAAGATTCCATGAGCACGAAATTCATGCTTTTAAGGAACCGGGAAACAAACACAAGAAAAAAAGATGCAATTGTGATGCAAGAAGATGCTACTGTCTTCATTGTATATCTAATCTATTGAGGGAAATGATGAAATGAAAAGAAAGTAAAACTATCACAAATTTGTTCTGCTTTAAATCAAACTATAAGATGCACAAATGGAAGCATTGCCAAATCAGTGTGCTACGGTCACTTTCAACATAAAGCTACAAATTTCATTAAAGCATGTGAGAACTCATGACTTCAAAGTCAACTTCTCTTACCTTTCATCATAAAAATGGGACTCAAAGAAATAAGTTTAATGAGATGACCATTAATTTATCATAAAAAAGAAAACCAAAAGATCCAGCCATAAGCCAAGTGCAATTGACTCATTGAAAAATATGTATCAGTCCTCCTTCAATTACAATTAAACCAAAAAAAAAAAAAAGAAAACCAACAACAACAAAGAAGCGAAGTGTGTCATGATTACAACATAAATATATCAAAACAAGAAGCTATTCTATGCAACAAAGACCTGAAAAGTGTATCAAATGCTAGAATACTTCTGAGATAATGCAGGCAGGCTGCTATGTTGAAATATCTCTATTTTTCTTTTCTTAATCAGCTACGTTGGCTTATTTATATAAAAAAAAAAGGTCATACCCAGTGCACAAGGCTCCCGCTTTACGCAGGGTCTGGGAGAGGTGAATGTCGGCTAGCCTTACCCCCATTTATGGAGAGGCTGCTCCCAAGTCTCGAACCCGAGACCTATCGCTCATGGGCGAAAGCACTTGTCTTGATAAATAAATTAAGTGAGAAATTATAAGGCAGCTAAGACCAAATTAAAACTTTTGAGATTATCATCTGGTTTACGAATTTTTTAAGTGTCAATAGAAAATCGAGTCAAAGTACCTGTAATGCCCTCCCAAACATTTGACGCCTGCGAAAATTGAGCAGGGCCATCGATATCTGTGTCCGGTTTATTTCATTTCCTTCTTCTACCCACTTATCAAGAGCACCATGAACAGAGAAACCCGGGAAAGCTAAGATGGCCTTGTAAAGTGCTAAAGGGTTTCTTTTCTTTCGCGATATTTTATCACTTGGATCAGTCTCAGTCTCTGACAACTCTAGCTCATGTTGGGAAACCTCAACTTCTTCATCAACTTCAGAGAGTTCTGGTTCAGAAATTAATTCATCTATATTTTCATCATTTCCATTGATCTCTGGAATTGCTTCAACACTAGATGGTGTTTCAAGTTCAGAGAACCCATCTTCCAAGTCATCTTCCTCGCCATTGCTTTTTGCACCAGCTTGTGAAGAAAGGCTGTGTTTATCCATGGAGAAGTTCCAAGAAACACATGTTGTGTGGTATAGTCTCTTGGAAGGCAGACATTCATCAGACAATGATTTACAGGACTCAAAGAAACAAACATCCTCGTGTCTGTCAGTCATTGGTAGCTCCAAATTAGCACAACATACACGAGAAGTTCCTATGTTGAATGCTTGGTTCCTGGACGCAAGAGGAAAGCTAAGTTTCACATACATTCCCAAAGAAAAGAACCAACAACATAACATAACGAAAGATCCAGAATTTACTAGAAAACATCCTGCATAAAAAAAAAATAATAATAGCAGGAAATATATAACTAAAAGAGAGATAAAAATTCAGAAGATGTCATTGTCAAGCTTCTACTAGTACAAGCATATTATGAAATGCTCTGAGACAAAAGAAACATAAAATTGCATCCCTAAGAAACGTTTGGAAACAAGTGTAGCTGCTCTAGTGGTTATTCTCTATATAAAGAGAAAAGTGAGATTCAACGGCAGAAACGATGTTGCTGTAAAATATCCAGTGATGCGACAGAAGATATTTTAACAGACTAGGATCAAAAGAAGATAAATTTCCAGTCCTAACAGTCTCCACTCCATGAACTTAATTTGTTCCTCCTCTGTTTTTGTTTGTGGTTTTTTAAAAGTCGCGCGAAGCATTTCAATTCCATTCTAATCCCCTTCAAAACATTCTCTCTTCCTTTCAACAAAGATGAATTGAATGATTTCTAACTTCAAGGTAAGACAAATCCTTAAACAGCTTAACTCATTGCGTACAGAAGACAAATCAACACTGGTAAGCAAAATAAAAAATAAAATAAAAACAAAGCAGCCATTTGCACATCAGGTGATTAAGATGAAC